>NW_025955964.1:0-47126 GCF_023159225.1 Perognathus longimembris pacificus | reverse complement strand
ATATCTCCACTGAGATGAAGAAAAGCAGTAGCTTAATAAATTAAGTACTTCCTGGTATGGTTACTGTACTGGTAACTCCCCAAAAGAATCTGGATTGTGGTGAGGGAACAGAGAAAAAAGCTCATTTAGGACCTGCACTTACGAAGGGTGTAGGCAGCTGTATATCAGGGAGTAAACCTTCTGAGAATAAAAACAGCTGGAGCTTGTTAAGGTAATTACACAGGGGAAAGGATAATGTACTGGGAACTCCTCAGAAGAATCTGATTTGTGGTGAGGGGAGAGAGATAAAAGCTTCATTTAGGATCGACATGAACATGCTGCGTAGGTAGCTGTTTTTCAGTAAATATCTCCACTGAGATGAAGAAAAGCAGTAGCTTAATAAATTTAGTACTTCCTGGTATGGTTACTGTACTGGTAACTCCCCAAAAGAATCTGGATTGTGGTGAGGGAACAGAGAAAAAAGCTCATTTAGGACCTGCACTTACGAAGGGGGTAGGCAGCTGTATATCAGGGAGTATCCCTTCTGAGAATAAAAACAGCTGGAGCTTGTTAAGGTAATTACACAGGGGAAAGGATAATGTACTGGGAACTGCTCAGAAGAATCTGATTTGTGGTGAGGGGAGAGAGATAAAAGCTCATTTAGGAACGACATGAACATGCTGCGTAGGTAGCTGTTTATCAGTAAATATCTCCACTGAGATTAAGAAAATAAGTAGCTTAATAAATTATGTATTTCCTGGTATGGTTACTGTACTGGTAACTCCCCAAAAGAATGTGGACTGTGGTGAGGGAACAGAGAAAAAAGCTCATTTAGGACCTGCACTTACGAAGGGGGTAGGCAACTGTATATCAGGGTGTATCCCTTCTGAGAATAAAACAGCTGGAGCTTGTTAAGGTTAATTACACAGGCGAAGGGATAGTGTACTGGGAACTCCTCGAAGAATCTGATTTGTGGTGAGGGGAGCGAGATAAAAGCTCATTTAGGAACGACATGAACATGCTGAGTGGGTAGCTGTTTATCAGTAAATATCTACACTGAGATTAAGAAAAGCAGTAGCTTAATAAATTAAGTACTTCCTGGTATGGTTACTGTACTGGTAACTCCCCAAAAGAATCTGGATTGTGGTGAGGGAACAGAGAAAAAAAGCTCATTTATGACCTGCACTTACGAAGGGGGTAGGCAGCTGTATATCAGGGAGTATCCCTTCTGAGAATAAAAACAGCTGGAGCTTGTTAAGGTAATTACACAGGGGAAAGGATAATGTACTGGGAACTCCTCAGAAGAATCTGATTTGTGGTGAGGGGAGAGAGATAATAGCTCATTTAGGAACGACATGAACATGCTGCGCATGTAGCGGTTTATCAGTAAATATCTCCACTGAGATTAAGAAAAGCAGTAGCTTTATAAATTTAGTACTTCCTGGTATGGTTACTTTACTGGTAACTCCCCAAAAAATCTGGATTGTGGTGAGGGAACAGAGAAAAAAGCTCATTTAGGGACCTGCACTTATGAAGGGGGTAGGCAGCTGTATATCAGGGTGTATCCCTTCTGAGAATAAAAACAGCTGGAGTTTTTAAGGTAATTACACAGGGAAAGGATAATGTATGGGAACTACTGAGAAAAATCTGATTTGTGGTGAAGGGAGAGAATAAAACTCATTTAAGAACGACATGAACATGCTGCGTGGGTATCTGTTTATCAGTAAATATCTCCACTGAGATTAAGAAAAGCAGTAGCTTAATAAATAAGTACTTCCTGCTATGGTTACTGTACTGGTAACTCCCCAAAAGAATGTCGTTTGTGATGAGGGAACAGAGAAAAAAGCTCCTTTAGACCTGCACTTACGAAGGGGGTAGGCAGCTGTATATCATGGAGAATCCCTTCTGAGAATAAAAAAAGCTGGAGCTTGTTAAGATAATTACACAGGGGAAAGGATAATGTACTGGGACCTCCTCAGGAGCATCTGATTTGTGGTGAGGGGAGAGAGATAGAAGCACATTTGGGAACGACATGAACATGCTGCATAGGTAGCTGTTTATCAGTAAATATCTCCACTGAGATTAAGAAAAGCAGTAGCTTATTAAATTAAGTACTTCTTGGTATGGTTACTGTACAGGTAACTCCCCAAAAGAATCTGGATTGTGGTGAGGGAACATAGAAAAAAGCTCATTTAGGACCTGCATTTACGAAGGGGGTAGGCAGCTGTATATCAGTGAGTAAACCTTCTGAGAAAAAAAACAGCTGGAGCTGGTTAAGGTAATTACACAGGGGAAAGGATAATGTACTGGGAACTCCTCAGAACAATCTGATTCGTGGTGAGGGGAGAGAGAGATAAAAGCTCATTTAGGAACGACATGAACATGCTGCGTAGGTAGCTGTTTATCAGTAAATATCTCCTCTGAGATTAAGAAAAGCAGTAGCTTAATAAATTATGTACTTCCTGGTATGGTTACTGTACTGGTAACTCCCCCCAAAGAATCTGGATTGTGGTGAGGGAACAGAGAAAAAAGTTCATTTAGTACCTGCAAATCCGAAGGGGGTAGGCAGCGGTATATCAGGGAGTATCCCTTCTGAGAATAAAAACAGCTGGAGTTTGTTAAGGTAATTACACAGGGGAAAGGATAATGTAGTGGGAACTCCTCAGAAGAATCTGATTTGTGGTGAGGGGAGAGAGATAAAAGCTCATTTAGAAACGACATGTACATGCTGCGTCGGTAGCTGTTTATCAATAAATATCTCCACTGAGATTAAGAAAAGCAGTATCTAAATAAATGAAGTACTACCTGGTATGGTTACTGTACTGGTAACTCCCCAAAGAATCTGGATTGTGGTGAGGGAACAGAGAAAAAAGCTCATTTATGACCTGCACTTACGAAGGGGGTAGGCAGCTGTATTTCAGGGAGTATCCGTTCTGAGAATAAAAACAGCTGGAACTTGTTAAGGTAATTACACAGGGGAAAGGATGATGTACTGGGAACTCCTGAGGAGATTCTGATTTGTGGTGAGGGGAGAGAGATAAAAGCTCATTTATGAACGACATGAACATGCTGCATCGGTAGCCGTTTATCAGTAAATATCTCCACTGAGATGAAGAAAAGCAGTAGCTTAATAAATTAAGTACTTCCTGGTATGGTTACTGTACTGGTAACTCCCCAAAAGAATCTGGATTGTGGTGAGGGAACATAGAAAAAAGCTCATTTAGGACCTGCACTTACGAAGGGGGTAGGCAGCTGTATATCAGGGAGTAAATCTTCTGAGAATAAAAACAGCTGGAGATTGTTGAGGTAATTACACAGGGGAAAGGATAAAGTTCTGTGAACTCCTCAGTAGAATCTGATTTGTGGTGAGGGGTGAGAGATAAAAGCTCATTTAGGAACGACATGACCATGCTGCTTACGTAGCTGTTTATCAGTAAATATCTCTACTGAGATTAAGAAAATCAGTAGCTTAATAAATTAAGTACTTCCTGCTATAGATACTGTACTGGTAACTCCCCAAAAGAATCTGGATTGTGGTGAGGGAACAGAGAAAAAAGCTCTTTTAGGACCTGCACTTACAAATGGGGTAGGCAGCTGTATATCAGGGAGTAAACCTTCTGAGAATAAAAACAGCTGTAGCTTGTTAAGGTAATTATACAGGGAAAAGGATAATGTACTGGGAACTCCTCAGAAGAATCTGATTTGTGGTGAGGGGAGAGAGATAAAAGCTCATTAAGAAGGACATGAACATGCTGCGAAAGTAGCTGTTTATCAGTAAATATCTCCACTGAGATTAAGAACAGCAGTAGCTTAATAAATTAAGTACTTCCTGGTATGGATACTGTACTGGTAACTCCCCAAAAGAATCTGGATTGTGGTGAGGGAACAGAGAATAAAGCTCATTTAGGACCTGAACTTACGAAGGGGGTAGGCAGCTGTATATCAGGGAGTAAACCTTCTGGGAATAAAACATCTGGAGAGTGTTAAGGTAATTACACAGGGGAAAGTATTATGTACTGGGAACTCCTCAGAAGAATCTGATTTGTTGTGAGGGGAGAGAGATAAAAGCACATTTAGCAACGACATGAACATGCTGCGTAAATAGCTGTTTATCAGTAAATATCTCCACTGAGATTTAGAAAAGCAGTAGCTTAATAAATTAAGTACTTCCTGGTATGGTTACTGTACTGGTTACTCCCCAAAAGAACCTGGATTGTGGTGAGGGAACAGAGAAAAAAGCTCATTAGGACCCGCACTTACGAAGGGGGTAGGCAGCTGGATATCAGGGAGTAAACCTTCTGAGAATAAAAACAGCTGGAGCTTGTTAAGGTAATTACACAGGGGAAAGGATAATGTACTGGGAAATCCTCAGAAGAATCTGATTTGTGGTGAGGGGAGAGAGATAAAAGCTCATTTACGAACAACATGAACATTCTGCGTAGGTAGCTGTTTATCAGTAAATATCTCAACTGAGATTAAGAAAAGCAGTAGCTAATAAATTAAGTTCTTCCTGGTATGGTTACTGTACTGGTTACTCCCCAAAAGAACCTGGATTGTGGTGAGGGAACAGAGAAAAAAGCTCATTTAGGACCCGCACTTACGAAGGGGGTAGGCAGTTGTATATCAGGGAGTAACCTTCTGAGAATAAAAAACAGCTGGAGCTTGTTAAGGTAATTACACAGGGGAAAGGATAATGTACTGGGAACTCCTCAGAAGAATCTGATTTGTGATGAGGGGTGAGAGATAAAAGCTCATTTAGGAACGACATGAACATGCTGCGTAGGTTGCTG
This sequence comes from Perognathus longimembris pacificus, assembly GCF_023159225.1. Classification (NCBI taxonomy): domain Eukaryota; kingdom Metazoa; phylum Chordata; class Mammalia; order Rodentia; family Heteromyidae; genus Perognathus; species Perognathus longimembris. Next base: position 42,357 of record NW_025955964.1, on the reverse strand, counting down.
TTTATCAGTAAATATCTCCACTGAGATAAGAAAAGCATAGCTTAATAAATTAAGTACTTCCTGTATGGTTACTGTACTGGTAACTCCCCAAAAGAATCTGGATTGTGGTGAGGGAACAGAGAATAAAGCTCATTTAGGACCTGCACTTACGAAGGGGGTAGGCAGCTGTATACCAGGGAGTATCGCTTCTGAGAATAAAAACAGCTGGAGCTTGTTAAGGTAATTACACAGGGTAAAGGATAATGTACTGGGAATTCCTCAGAAGAATCTGATTTGTGATGAGGGGAGAGAGATAATAGCTCATTTAGGAACTACATGAACATGCTGCATACGTAGCTGTTTATCAGTAAATATCTCCACTGAGATTAAGAAAAGCAGTAGCTTAATAAATTAAGTACTTCCTGGTATGGATACTGTACTGGTAACTTCCCAAAAGAATCTGGATTGTGGTGAGGGAACAGAGATAAAAGCTCATTTAGGACCTGCACTTACGAAGGGGGTAGTCAGCTGTATATCAGGGAGTAAACCTTCTGAGAATAAAAACAGCTGTAGCTTCTTAAAGGTAATTAAACAGGGGAAAGGATAATGTACTGGGAACTCCTCAGAAGAATCTGATTTGTGGTGAGGGGAGAGAGATAAAAGCTCATTTAGGAACGACATGAACATGCTGCGTAGGTTGCTGTTTATCAGTAAATATCTCCACTGAGATTAAGAAAAGTAGTAGCTTAATAAATTAAGTACTTCCTGGTATGGTTACTGTACTGGTAACTCCCCAAAAGAATGTGGATTGTGGTGAGGGAACAGAGAATAAAGCTTATTTAGGACCTGCACTTACGAAGGGGGTAGGCAGCTGTATATCAGGGGAGTATCGCTTCTGAGAATAAAAACAGCTGAGCTTGTTAAGGTAATTACACAGGGGAAAGGATAATGTACTGGGAACTCCTCAGAAGAATCTGATTTGTGATGAGGGCAGAGAGATAATAGCTCATTTAGGAACGACATGAACACGCTGCATACGTAGCTGTTTATCAGTAAATATCTCCACTGAGATTAACAAAAGCAGTATCTTAATAAATTAAGTACTTCCTGGTATGGATACTGTACTGGTAACTCCAAAAAAGAATCTGGATTGTGGTGAGGGAACAGAGAAAAAAGCTCATTTAGGAACGACATGAACATGCTGCGTAGGTAGCTGTTTATCAGTAAATATCTCCACTGAGATTAAGAAAAGCAGTAGTTTAATAAATTAAGTACTTCCTGGTATGGTTACTATACTGGTAACTCCCCAAAAGAATCTGGTTTGTGGTGAGGGAACAGAGAAAAACGCTCATTTAGGACCTGCACTTACGAAGGGGGTAGGCAGCTCTATATCAGGGAGTAAACCTTCTGAGAATAAAAAACAGCTGGAGCTTGTTAAGGTAATTACACAGGGGAAAGGATAATGTACTGGGGACTCCTCAGAAGAATCTGATTTGTGGTGAGGGGAGAGAGATAAAACCTCATTTAGGAACGACATGAACATGCTGCGTAGGTAGCTGTTTATCAGGAAATATCTCCACTGAGATTAAGAAAAAGCAGTAGCTTAATAAATTAAGTACTTCCTGGTATGGTTACTGTACTGGTAACTCCCCAAAAGAATCTGGATTGTGGCGAGGGAACAGAGAAAAAAGCTCATTTAGGACCTGGACTTACGAAGGGGGTAGGCAGTTGTATATCAGGGAGTAAAGCTTCTGAGAATAAAAACAGCTGGAGCTTGCTAAGGTAATTACACAGGGGAAAGGATAATGTTCTGGGAACTCCTCAGAAGAATCTGATTTGTGGTGAGGGGAGAGAGATAATAGCTCATTAAGGAACGACATGAACATGCTGCGTAGGTAGCTGTTTATCAGGAAATATCTCCACTGAGATTAAGAAAAGCAGTAGCTTAATAAATTAAGTAATTCCTGCTATGGTTACTGTACTGGTAACTCCCCCAAAAGAATCTGGATTCTGGTGGAGGGAACGGAGAAAAAAGCTCATTTAGGACCTGCACTTACGAAGGGGGTAGGCAGCTGTATATCAGGGAGTAAACCTTCTGAGAATAAAAACAGCTGGAGCTTGTTAAGGTACACTGGGGAAAGGATAATGTACCGGGAACTCCTCAGAAGAATCTGATTTGTGGTGAGGGGAGAGAGATAAAAGCTCATTTAGGAACGACATGAACATGCTGCGTAGGTAGCTGTTTATCAGTAAATATCTCCACTGAGATTAAGAAAAGCAGTAGCTTAATAAATTAAGTACTTCCCGGTATGGTTACTGTACTGGTAACTCCCCAAAAGAATCTGGATTGTGGTGAGGGAACAGAGAAAAAAGCTCATTTAGGACTTCCCTTATGAAGTGGGTAGGGAGCTGTTTATCAGGCAGTAAACCCACTGATAATAAAACAGCTGGAGCTTGTTAAGGTAATTACACAGGGGAAAGAATAATGTACTGGGAACTCCTCAGAAGAATCTGATTTGTGGTGAGGGGAGAGAGAGATAAAAGCTCATTTAGGAACGACATGAACATGCTGCGTACGTAGCTGTTTATCAGTAAATATCTCCACTGAGATTAAGAAAAGCAGTAGCTTAATAAATTAAGTACTTCCTGTATGGGTACTGTACTGGTAACTCCCCAAAAGAATCTGGATTGTGGTGAGGGAACAGAGAATACAGCTCATTTAGGACCTGCACTTACGAAGGGGGTAGGCAGCTGTATACCAGGGAGTATCGCTTCTGAGAATAAAAACAGCTGGAGCTTGTTAAGGTAATTACACAGGGGAAAGGATAATGTACTGGTAACTCCTCAGAAGAATCTGATTTGTGGTGAGGGGAGAGAGATAAAAGCTCATTTAGGAACGACATGAACATGCTGCGTAGGTAGCTGTTTATCAGTAAATATCTCCACTGAGATTAAGAAAAGCAGTAGCTTAATAAATTAAGTACTTCCTGGTATGGTTACTGTACTGGTAAACTCCCCAAAGAAAACTGGATTGTGGTGAGGGAACAGAGAAAAAAGCTCATTTATAACCTGCACTTACGAAGGTGGTAGGCAGCTGTATAAAAGGGAGTAAAACTTCTGAGAATAAAAACAGCTGGAGCTTGGTAAGGTAATTACACAGGGGAAAGGATAATGTACTGGGAACTCCTCAGAAGAATCTCATTTGTGGTGAGGGGAGAGAGATAAAAGCTCATTTAGGAACGACATGCACATGCTGCATACGTAGCTGTTTATCAGTAAATATCTCCACTGAGATTAAGAAAAGCAGGTAGCTTAATAAATTAAGTACTTCCTGGTATGGATACTGTACTGGTAACTCCCCAAAAGAATCTGGATTGTGGTGAGGGAACAGAGAAAAAAGCTCATATAGGACCTGCACTTACGAAGGGGGGTAGGCAGTTGTATATCAGGGAGTAAACCTTCTGAGAATAAAAACTGCTGGAGCTTGTTAAGGTAATTACACAGGGGACAAGATAATGTACTGGGAACTCCTCAGAAGAATCTGATTTGTGGTGAGGGGAGAGAGATAAAAGCTCATTTAGGAACGACATGCACATGCTGCGTAGGTAGCTGTTTATCAGTAAATATCTTCCACTGAGATAAAGAAAAGCAGTAGCTTAATAAATTAAGTACTTCCTGGTATGGTTACTGTACTGGTAACTCCCCATAAGAATCTGGATTGTGGTGAGGGAACAGAGGAAAAAGCTCATTTAGGAACTGCACTTACGAAGGGGGTAGGCAGCTGTATATCAGGGAGTAAACCTTCTGAGAATAAAAACAGCTGGAGCTTGTTAAGGTAATTACACAGGGGGAAAGCATAATGTACTTGGAACTCCTCAGAAGAATCTGATTTGTGGTGAGGGGAGAGAGATAAAACCTCATTTAGAACTACATGAACATGCTGCGTAGGTAGGTGTTTATCAGTAAATATCCACTGAGATTAAGAAATGCAGTAGCTTAATAAATTAAGTACTTCCTGGTATGGTTACGGTACTGGAAACTCCCCAAAAGAATCTGGATTGTCGTGAGGGAACAGAGAAAAAAGCTCATTTAGGACCTGCACTTACAAAGGGGGTAGGCAGCTGTATATCAGAGAGTATCGCTTCTGAGAATAAAAGCAGCTGGAGCTTGTTAAGGTAATTACACAGGGGAAAGGATAATGTACTGGGAACTCCTCAGAAGAATCTGATTTTTGGTGAGGGGGAGAGAGATAAAAGCTCATTTAGGAACGACATGAACATGCTGCTTAGGTTGCTGTTTATCAGTAAATATCTCCACTGAGATTAAGAAAAGCAGTAGCTTAATAAATGAAGTGCTTCCTGGTATGGTTACTGTACTGGTAACTCCCCAAAAGAATCTGGATTGTGGTGAGGGACAGAGAAAAAAGCTCATTTAAGACCTGCCCTTACGAAGGGGGTAGGCAGTTGTATATCAGGGAGTAAACCTTCTGAGAATAAAAACAGCTGGAGCTTATAAAGGTAATTACACAGGGGAAAGGATAATGTACTGGGATCTCCTCAGAAGAATCTGATTTGTGTTGAGGGGAGAGAGATAAAAGCTCATTTAGAAACGACATGAACATGCTGCCTAGGTAGCTGTCTATCAGTAAATATCTCCACTGAGATTAAGAAAAGCAGTAGCTTAATAAATTAAGTACTTCCTGCTATGGTTACTGTACTGGTAACTCCCCAAAAGAATCTGGATTGTGGTGAGGGAACGGAGAAAAAAGCTCATTTAGGACCTGCACTTACGAAGGGGGGTAGGCAGCTGTATATCAGGGAGTAAACCTTCTGAGAATAAAAACAGCTGGAGCTTGTTAAGGTACACTGGGGAAAGGATAATGTACCGGGAACTCCTCAGAAGAATCTGATTTGTGGTGAGGGGAGAGAGATAAAAGCTCATTTAGGAACGACATGAACATGCTGCGTAGGTAGCTGTTTATCAGTAAATATCTCCACTGAGATTAAGAAAAGCAGTAGCTTAATAAATTAAGTACTTCCCGGTATGGTTACTGTACTGGTAACTCCCCAAAAGAATCTGGATTGTGGTGAGGGAACAGAGAAAAAAGCTCATTTAGGACCTGCACTTACGAAGGGGGTAGGCAGCTGTATATCATGGAGTAAACCTTCTGAGAATAAAAACAGCTGGAGCTTGTTAAGGTAATTACACAGGGAAAACGATAATGTACTGGGAACTCCTCAGAAGAATATGATTTGTGGTGAGGGGAGAGAGATAAAAGCTCATTTAGGAACGACATGAACATGCTGCGTAGGTAGCAGTTTATCAGTAAATATCTCCACTGAGATTAAGAAAAGGAGTAGCTTAAAAATTCAGTACTTCCTGGTTGGATACTGTACTGGTAACTCCCCAAAAGAATCTGGATTGTGGTGAGGGAACAGAGAAAAAAGCTCATTTAGGACCTGCAATTACGAAGGGGGTAGACAGCTGTATATCAGGGAGTATCGCTTCTGAGAATAAAAACAGCTGGAGCTTGTTAAGGTAATTACACAGGGGAAAGGATAATGTACTGGGGCAATCTGATTTGTGGTGAGGGTAGAGAGATAAAAGCTCATTTAGGAACGACATGAACATGCTGCTTAGGTAGCTGTTTATCAGTAAATATCTCCAAGGAGATTAAGAAAAGCAGTAGCTTAATAAATTAAGTACTTCCTGTTATGGTTACTGTACTGGTAACTCCCCAAAAGAATCTGGATTGTGGTGGGGGAACAGAGAAAAAAGCTCATTTAGGACCTGCACTTACGAAGGGGGTAGGCAGCTGTATATCAGGGAGTAAACCTTCTGAGAATAAAAACAGCTGGAGCTTGTTAAGCTAATTTCACAGAGGAAAGGATAATATACTGGGAACTCCTCAGTAGAATCTGATTTGTGGTGAGGGGAGAGAGATAAAAGCTCATTTAGGAACGACTAGAACATGCTGCGTAGGTAGCTGTTTATCAGGAAATATCTCCACTGCGATTAAGAAAAGCAGTAGCTTAAATAAAATAAGTAATTCCTGGTATGGTTACTGTACAGGTAACTCCCCAAAAGAATCTGGATTGTGCTGAGGGAACAGAGAAAAAAGCTCATTTAGGACCTGCACTTACGAAGGGGGTAGGCAGCTCTATATCAGGGAGTAAACCTTCTGAGAATAAAAACAGCTGGAGCTTGTTAAGGTAATTACACAGGGGAAACGATAATGTACTGGGAATTCCTCAGAAGAATCTGATTTGTGGTGAGGGGAGCGAGATAAAAGCTCATTTAGGAATGACATGAACATGCTGCGTAGGTAGCAGTTTATCAGTAAATATCTCCACTGAGATTAAGAAAAGCAGTAGCTTAATAAATTAAGTATTTCCTGGTATGGTTACTGTACTGGTAACTCCCCAAAAGAATCTGGATTGTGGTGAGGGAACAGAGAAAAAAGCTCATTTAGGACCTGCACTTACGAAGGGGGTAGGCAGCTGTATATCAGAGAGTATCGCTTCTGAGAATAAAAACAGCTGGAGCTTGTTAAGGTAATTACACAGGGGAAAGGATAATGTACTGGGAACTCCTCAGAAGAATCTGATTTTTGGTGAGGGGAGAGAGATAAAAGCTCATTTAGGAACGACATGAACATGCTGCTTAGGTTGCTGTTTATCAGTAAATATCTCCACTGAGATTAAGAAAAGCAGTAGCTTAATAAATGAAGTGCTTCCTGGTATGGTTACTGTACTGGTAACTCCCCAAAAGAATCTGGATTGTGGTGAGGGAACAGAGAAAAAAGCTCATTTAAGACCTGCCCTTACGAAGGGGGTAGGCAGTTGTATATCAGGGAGTAAACCTTCTGAGAATAAAAACAGCTGGAGCTTATAAAGGTAATTACACAGGGGAAAGGATAATGTACTTGGAACTCCTCAGAAGAATCTGATTTGTAGTGAGGGGATAGAGATAAAAGCTCATTTAGGAACGACATGAACATGCTGCGTAGGTAGCGGTTTATCAGTAAATATCTCCACTGAGATTAAGAAAAGCAGTAACTTAATAAATTAAGTACTTCCTGTTATGGTTACTGTACTTGTAACTCCTCAAAAGAATCTGGATTGTGGTGAGATAACAGAGAAAAAAGCTCATTTAGGACCTGCACTTACGAAGGGGGGTAGGCACCTGTATATCAGGGAGTAAACCTTCTGAGAATAAAAACAGCTGGAGCTTGTTAAGGTAATTACACAGGGGAAAGGATAATGTACTGGGATCTCCTCAGAAGAATCTGATTTGTGTTGAGGGGAGAGAGATAAAAGCTCATTTAGAAACGACATGAACATGCTGCCTAGGTAGCTGTCTATCAGTAAATATCTCCACTGAGATTAAGAAAAGCAGTAGCTTAATAAATTAAGTACTTCCTGCTATGGTTACTGTACTGGTAACTCCCCAAAAGAATCTGGATTGTGGTGAGGGAACGGAGAAAAAAGCTCATTTAGGACCTGCACTTACGAAGGGGGTAGGCAGCTGTATATCAGGGAGTAAACCTTCTGAGAATAAAAACAGCTGGAGCTTGTTAAGGTACACTGGGGAAAGGATAATGTACCGGGAACTCCTCAGAAGAATCTGATTTGTGGTGAGGGGAGAGAGATAAAAGCTCATTTAGGAACGACATGAACATGCTGCATAGGTAGCTGTTTATCAGTAAATATCTCCACTGAGATTAAGAAAAGCAGTAGCTTAATAAATTAAGTACTTCCCGGTATGGTTACTGTACTGGTAACTCCCCAAAAGAATCTGGATTGTGGTGAGGGAAAAGAGAAAAAAGCTCATTTAGGACCTGCACTTACGAAGGGGGTAGGCAGCTGTATATCATGGAGTAAACCTTCTGAGAATAAAAACAGCTGGAGCTTGTTAAGGTAATTACACAGGGAAAACGATAATGTACTGGGAACTCCTCAGAAGAATATGATTTGTGGTGAGGGGAGAGAGATAAAAGCTCATTTAGGAACGACATGAACATGCTGCGTAGGTAGCAGTTTATCAGTAAATATCTCCACTGAGATTAAGAAAAGGAGTAGCTTAAAAATTCAGTACTTCCTGGTTTGGATACTGTACTGGTAACTCCCCAAAAGAATCTGGATTGTGGTGAGGGAACAGAGAAAAAAGCTCATTTAGGACCTGCAATTACGAAGGGGGTAGACAGCTGTATATCAGGGAGTATCGCTTCTGAGAATAAAAACAGCTGGAGCTTGTTAAGGTAATTACACAGGGGAAAGGATAATGTACTGGGAACTCCTCAAAATAATCTGATTTGTGGTGAGGGTAGAGAGATAAAAGCTCATTTAGGAACGACATGAACATGCTGCTTAGGTAGCTGTTTATCAGTAAATATCTCCAAGGAGATTAAGAAAAGCAGTAGCTTAATAAATTAAGTACTTCCTGTTATGGTTACTGTACTGGTAACTCCCCAAAAGAATCTGGATTGTGGTGAGGGAACAGAGAAAAAAGCTCATTTAGGACCTGCACTTACGAAGGGGGTAGGCAGCTGTATATCAGGGAGTAAACCTTCTGAGAATAAAAACAGCTGGAGCTTGTTAAGCTAATTTCACAGAGGAAAGGATAATATACTGGGAACTCCTCAGTAGAATCTGATTTGTGGTGAGGGGAGAGAGATAAAAGCTCATTAGGAACGACTAGAACATGCTGCGTAGGTAGCTGTTTATCAGGAAATATCTCCACTGCGATTAAGAAAAGCAGTAGCTTAAATAAAATAAGTAATTCCTGGTATGGTTAGTGTACAGGTAACTCCCCAAAAGAATCTGGATTGTGCTGAGGGAACAGAGAAAAAAGCTCATTTAGGACCTGCACTTACGAAGGGGGTAGGCAGCTCTATATCAGGGAGTAAACCTTCTGAGAATAAAAACAGCTGGAGCTTGTTAAGGTAATTACACAGGGGAAACGATAATGTACTGGGAATTCCTCAGAAGAATCTGATTTGTGGTGAGGGGAGCGAGATAAAAGCTCATTTAGGAATGACATGAACATGCTGCGTAGGTAGCAGTTTATCAGTAAATATCTCCACTGAGATTAAGAAAAGCAGTAGCTTAATAAGTTAAGTATTTCCTGGTATGGTTACTGTACTGGTAACTCCCCAAAAGAATCTGGATTGTGGTGAGGGAACAGAGAAAAAAGCTCATTTAGGACCTGCACTTACGAAGGGGGTAGGCAGCTGTATATCATGGAGTAAACCTTCTGAGAATAAAAACAGCTGGAGCTTGTTAAGGTAATTACACAGGGAAAACGATAATGTACTGGGAACTCCTCAGAAGAATATGATTTGTGGTGAGGGGAGAGAGATAAAAGCTCATTTAGGAACGACATGAACATGCTGCGTAGGTAGCAGTTTATCAGTAAATATCTCCACTGAGATTAAGAAAAGGAGTAGCTTAAAAATTCAGTACTTCCTGGTTTGGATACTGTACTGGTAACTCCCCAAAAGAATCTGGATTGTGGTGAGGGAACAGAGAAAAAAGCTCATTTAGGACCTGCAATTACGAAGGGGGTAGACAGCTGTATATCAGGGAGTATCGCTTCTGAGAATAAAAACAGCTGGAGCTTGTTAAGGTAATTACACAGGGGAAAGGATAATGTACTGGGAACTCCTCAAAATAATCTGATTTGTGGTGAGGGTAGAGAGATAAAAGCTCATTTAGGAACGACATGAACATGCTGCTTAGGTAGCTGTTTATCAGTAAATATCTCCAAGGAGATTAAGAAAAGCAGTAGCTTAATAAATTAAGTACTTCCTGTTATGGTTACTGTACTGGTAACTCCCCAAAAGAATCTGGATTGTGGTGAGGGAACAGAGAAAAAAGCTCATTTAGGACCTGCACTTACGAAGGGGGTAGGCAGCTGTATATCAGGGAGTAAACCTTCTGAGAATAAAAACAGCTGGAGCTTGTTAAGCTAATTTCACAGAGGAAAGGATAATATACTGGGAACTCCTCAGTAGAATCTGATTTGTGGTGAGGGGAGAGAGATAAAAGCTCATTTAGGAACGACTAGAACATGCTGCGTAGGTAGCTGTTTATCAGGAAATATCTCCACTGCGATTAAGAAAAGCAGTAGCTTAAATAAAATAAGTAATTCCTGGTATGGTTACTGTACAGGTAACTCCCCAAAAGAATCTGGATTGTGCTGAGGGAACAGAGAAAAAAGCTCATTTAGGACCTGCACTTACGAAGGGGGTAGGCAGCTCTATATCAGGGAGTAAACCTTCTGAGAATAAAAACAGCTGGAGCTTGTTAAGGTAATTACACAGGGGAAACGATAATGTACTGGGAATTCCTCAGAAGAATCTGATTTGTGGTGAGGGGAGCGAGATAAAAGCTCATTTAGGAATGACATGAACATGCTGCGTAGGTAGCAGTTTATCAGTAAATATCTCCACTGAGATTAAGAAAAGCAGTAGCTTAATAAGTTAAGTATTTCCTGGTATGGTTACTGTACTGGTAACTCCCCAAAAGAATCTGGATTGTGGTGAGGGAACAGAGAAAAAAGCTCATTTAGGACCTGCACTTACGAAGGGGGTAGGCAGCTGTATATCAGGGAGTAAACCTTCTGATAATAAAAACAGCTGGAGCTGGTTAAGGGAATTACACAGGAGAAAGGATAATATACTGGGAACTCCTCAGAAGAATCTGATTTGTGGTGAGGGGAGAGAGATAAAAGCTCATTTAGGAACGACATGGACTTGCTGCGTACGTAGCTGTTTATCAGTAAATATCTCCACTGAGATTAAGAAAACTAGTAGCTTAATAAATTAAGTACTTCCTGGTATGGTTACTGTACTGGGAACTCCCCAAAAGAATCTGGATTGTGGTGAGGGAACAGAGAAATAAGCTCATTTAGGACCTGCACTTACGAAGGGGGTAGGCAGGTTTATTTCAGGGAGTAAACATTCTGAGAATAAAAACAGCAGGAAATTGTTAAGGTAATTACACAGGGAAAAGGATAATGTACTGGGAACTCCTCAGAAGAATCTGATTTGTGGTGAGGGGAGAGAGATAAAATCTCATTTAAGAACGACATGAACATGCAGTGTAGGTAGCTGTTTATCAGTAAATAACTCCACTGAGATTAAGAAAAGCAGTAGCTTAATAAATTAAGTACTTCCTGGTATGGTTACTGTACTGGTAACTCCCCAAAAGAATCTGGATTGTGGTGAGGGAACAGAGAAAAAAGCTCATTTAGTACCTGCACTTACGAAGGGGGTAGGCAGCTGTATATCAGGGAGTAAACCTTCTGAGAATAAAAACAGCTGGAGCTTGTTAAGGTAATTACACAGGGGAATGGATAATGTACTGGGAATTCCTTAGAAGAATCTGATTTGTGGTGAGGGGAGAGAGATAAAAGCTCATTTAGGAACGACATGAACATGCTGCGTACGTAGCTGTTTATCAGTAAATATCTCCACTGAGATTAAGAAAAGCAGTAGCTTAATAAATTAAGTACTTCCTGGTATGGTCACTGTACTGGTCACGCCGCAAAAGAATCTGGATTGTGGTGAGGGAACAGAGAAAAAAGCTCATTTAGGACCTGCACCTACGAAGGGGGTAGGAAGTTGTATATCAGTGAGTAAACCATCTGAGAATAAAAACAGCTGGAGCTTGTTAAGGGAATTACACAGGGGAAAGGATAATGTACTGGGAACTCCTCAGAAGAATCTGATTTGTGGTGAGCGGAGAGAGATAAAAGCTCATTTAGGAACGACATGAACATGCTTCTTAGGTAGCTGTTTATCAGTAAATATCTCCACTGAGATTAAGAAAAGCAGAAGGTTAATAAATTAAGTACTTCCTGGTATGGTTACTTTACTGTTAAATCCCCAAAAGAATCTGGATTCTGGTGAGGGAACAGAGAATAAAGCTCATTTAGGACCTGCACTTACGAAGGGGGAAGGCAGCTGTATATCAGGGAGTAAACCTTCTGAGAATAAAAACAGCTGGAGCTTGTTACGGGACTTACACAGGGGAAAGGATAATGTACTGGGAACTCCTCAGAAGAATCTGATTTGTGGTTAGGGGAGAGAGATAAAAGCTCATTTAGGAACGACATGAACATGCTGCGTAGGTAGCTGTTTATCAGTAAATATCTCCACTGAGATTAAGAAAACTAGTAGCTTAATAAATTAAGTACTTCCTGGTATGGTTACTGTACTGGGAACTCCCCAAAAGAATCTGGATTGTGGTGAGGGAACAGAGAAATAAGCTCATTTAGGACCTGCACTTACGAAGGGGGTAGGCAGGTTTATTTCAGGGAGTAAACCTTCTGAGAATAAAAACAGCAGGAAATTGTTAATTTAATTACACAGGGAAAAGGATAATGTACAGGGAACTCCTCAGAAGAATCTGATTTGTGGTGAGGGGAGAGAGATAAAATCTCATTTAGGAACAACATGAACATGCTGTGTAGGTAGCTGTTTATCAGTAAATAACTCCACTGAGATTAAGAAAAGCAGTAGCTTAATAAATTAATTACTTCCTGGTATGGTTACTGTACTGGTAACTCCCCAAAAGAATCTGGATTGTGGTGAGGGAACAGAGAAAAAAGCTCATTTAGTACCTGCACTTACGAAGGGGGTAGGCAGCTGTATATCAGGGAGTAAACCTTCTGAGAATAAAAACAGCTGGAGCTTGTTAAGGTAATTACACAGGGGAATGGATAATGTACTGGGAACTCCTCAGAAAAATCTGATTTGTGGTGAGGGGAGAGAGATAAAAGCTCATTTAGGAACGACATGAACATGCTGCGTACGTAGCTGTTTATCAGTAAATATCTCCACTGAGATTAAGAAAAGCAGTAGCTTAATAAATTAAGTACTTCCTGGTATGGTCACTGTACTGGTAACTCCGCAAAAGAATCTGGATTGTGGTGAGGGAACAGAGAAAAAAGCTCATTTAGGACCTGCACTTACGAAGGGGGTAGGCAGTTGTATATCAGTGAGTAAACCTTCTGAGAATAAAAACAGCTGGAGCTTGTTAAGGTAATTACACAGGGGAAAGGATAATGTACTGGGAACTCCTCAGAAGAATCTGATTTGTGGTGAGGGGAGAGAGATAAAAGCTCATTTAGGAACGACATGAACATGCTTCTTAGGTAGCTGTTCATCAGTAAATATCTCCACTGAGATTAAGAAAAGCAGAAGGTTAATAAATTAAGTACTTCCTGGTATGGTTACTTTACTGTTAAATCCCCAAAAGAATCTGGATTCTGGTGAGGGAACAGAGAATAAAGCTCATTTAGGACCTGCACTTACGAAGGGGGTAGGCAGCTGTATATCAGGGAGTAAACCTTCTGAGAATAAAAACAGCTGGAGCTTGTTACGGGACTTACACAGGGGAAAGGATAATGTACTGGGAACTCCTCAGAAGAATCTGATTTGTGGTGAGGGGAGAGAGATAAAAGCTCATTTAGGAACGACATGAACATGCTGCGTAGGTAGCTGTTTATCAGTAAATATCTCCACTGAGATTAAGAAAACTAGTAGCTTAATAAATTAAGAACTTACTGGTATGGTTACTGTACTGGGAACTCCCCAAAAGAATCTGGATTGTGGTGAGGGAACAGAGAAATAAGCTCATTTAGGACCTGCACTTACGAAGGGCGTAGGCAGCTGTATATCAGGGAGTAAACCTTCTGAGAATAAAAACAGCTGGAGCTTGATAAGGTAATTACACAGGGGAATGGATAATGTACTGGGAACTCCTCAGAAGAATCTGATTTGTGGTGAGGGGAGAGAGATAAAAGCTCATTTAGGAACGACATGAACATGCTGCGTACGTAGCTGTTTATCAGTAAATATCTCCACTGAGATTAAGAAAAGCAGTAGCTTAATAAATTAAGTACTTCCTGGTATGGTCACTGTACTGGTAACTCCCCAAAAGAATCTGGATTGTGGTGAGGGAACAGAGAAAAAAGCTCATTTAGGACCTGCACTTACGAAGGGGGTAGGCAGTTGTATATCAGTGAGTAAACCTTCTGAGAATAAAAACAGCTGGAGCTTGTTAAGGGAATTACACAGGGGAAAGGATAATGTACTGGGAACTCCTGAGAAGAATCTGATTTGTGGTGAGGGGAGAGAGATAAAAGCTCATTTAGGAACGACATGAACATGCTTCTTAGGTAGCTGTTTATCAGTAAATATCTCCACTGAGATTAAGAAAAGCAGAAGGTTAATAAATTAAGTACTTCCTGGTATGGTTACTTTACTGTTAAATCCCCAAAAGAATCTGGATTCTTGTGAGGGAACAGAGAATAAAGCTCATTTAGGACCTGCACTTACGAAGGGGGTAGGCAGCTGTATATCAGGGAGTAAACCTTCTGAGAATAAAAACTGCTGGAGCTTGTTAAGGTAATTGCACAGGGGACAAGATAATGTACTGGGAACTCCTCAGAAGAATCTGATTTGTGGTGAGGGGAGAGAGATAAAAGCTCATTTAGGAACGACATGCACATGCTGCGTAGGTAGCTGTTTATCAGTAAATATCTCCACTGAGATTAAGAAAAGCAGTAGCTTAATAAATTAAGTACTTCCTGGTATGGTTACTGTACTGGTAACTCCCCATAAGAATCTGGATTGTGGTGAAGGAACAGAGGAAAAAGCTCATTTAGGAACTGCACTTACGAAGGGGGTAGGCAGCTGTATATCAGGGAGTAAACCTTCTGAGAATAAAAACAGCTGGAGCTTGTTAAGGTAATTACACAGGGGAAAGGATAATGTACTTGGAACTCCTCAGAAGAATCTGATTTGTGGTGAGGGGAGAGAGATAAAACCTCATTTAAGAACGACATGAACATGCTCCGTAGGTAGCTGTTTATCAGTAAATATCTCCACTGAGATTAAGAAAAGCAGTAGCTTAATAAATTAAGTACTTCCTGGTATGGTTACTGTACTGGTAATTCCCCAAAAGAATCTGGATTGTGGTGAGGGAACAGAGAAAGAACTCATTTAGGACCTGCACTTACGAACTGGGAAGGCAGCTGTATATCAGGGAATAAACCTTCTGAGAATAAAAACAGATGGAGCTTGTTAAGGTAATTACAAAGGGGAAAGGATAACGTACTGGGAACTCCTCAGAAGAATCTGATTTGTGGTGAGGGGAGAGAGATAAAAGCTCATTTAGGAACGACATGAACATGCTGCGTAGGTAGCTGTTTATCAGTAAATATCTACACTGAGATTAAGAAAAGCAGTAGCTTAATAAATTAAGTACTTCCTGGTATGGTTACTGTACTGGTAACTCCCCAAAAGAATCTGGATTGTGGTGAGGGAACAGAGAAAAAAGTTCATTTAGGACCTGCACTTAGGAAGGGGGTAGGCAACTGTATATCAGGGAGTAAAACTTCTGAGAACAAAAATAGGTGGAGCTTGTTAAGGTAATTACACAGGGGAAAGGATAATGTACTGGGAACTCCTAAGAAGAATCTGATTTGTGGTGAGGGGAGAGAGATAAAAGCTCATTTAGGAACGACATGAACATGCTGCGTAGGTAGCTGTTTATCAGTAAATATCTCCACTGAGATTAAGAAAAGCAGTAGCTTAATAAATTAAGTACTTCCTGGTATGGTTATTGTACTGGTAATTCCCCAAAACAATCTGGATTGTGGTGAGGGAACAGAGAAAAAAGCTCATTTAGGACCTGCACTTACGAAGGGGGTAGGCAGCTGTATAGCAGGGAGTAAACGTTCTGAGAATAAAAACAGCTGGAGCTTGTTAAGGTAATTACACAGGGGAAAGGATAATGTACTGGGAACTCCTCAGAAGAATCTGATTTGTGGTGAGGGGAGAGAGATAAAAGCTCATTTAGGAACGACATGAACATGCTGCGTAGGTAGCTGTTTATCAGTAAATATCTCCACTGAGATTAAGAAAAGCAGTAGCTTAATAAATTAAGTACTTCTTGATATGGTTACTGTACTGGTAACTCCCCAAAGAATCTGGTTTGTGGTGAGGGAACAGAGAGAAAATCTCATTTAGGACCTGCACTTACGAAGGGGGTAGGCAGCGGTATATCAGGGAGTATCGCTTCTGAGAATAAAAACAGCTGGAGCTTGTTAAGGTAATTACACAGGGGAAAGGATAATGTACTGGGAACTCCTCAGAAGAATCTGATTTGTGGTGAGGGGAGAGAGATAAAAGCTCATTTAGGAACGACATGAACATGCTGCGTAGGTAGCTGTTTATCAGTAAATATCTCCACTGAGATTAAGAAAAGCAGTAGCTTAATAAATTAAGTACTTCCTGGTATGGTTACTGTACTGGTAACTCCCCAAAAGAATCTGGATTGTGGTGAGGGAACAGAGAAAAAAGCTCATATAGGACCTGCACTTACGAAGGGGGTAGGCAGTTGTATATCAGGGAGTAAACCTTCTGAGAATAAAAACTGCTGGAGCTTGTTAAGGTAATTACACAGGGGACAAGATAATGTACTGGGAACTCCTCAGAAGAATCTGATTTGTGGTGAGGGGAGAGAGATAAAACCTCATTTAAGAACGAAATGAACATGCTGCGTAGGTAGGTGTTTATCAGTAAATATCCACTGAGATTAAGAAATGCAGTAGCTTAATAAATTAAGTACTTCCTGGTATGGTTACGGTACTGGCAACTCCCCAAAAGAATAGGGATTGTGGTGAGTGATCAGAGAAAAAAACTCATTTAGGACCTGCACTTACGAAGGGGGTAGGCAGCTGTATATCAGGGAGTAAACCTTCGGAGAATAAAAACAGCTGGATCTTGTTAAGGTAATTACACAGGGGAAAGGATAATGTACTGGGAACTCCTCAGAAAAATCTGATTTGTGGTGAGGGGAGAGAGATAAAAGCTCATTTAGGAACGACATGAACATGCTGCGTAGGTAGCTGTTTATCAGTAAATATCTCCACTGAGATTAAGAAAAGCAGTAGCTTAATAAATTAAGTAATTCCTGGTATGGTTACTGTACTGGTAACTCCCCAAAAGAATCTGGATTGTGGTGACGGAACAGAGAAAAAGGCTCATTTAGAACCTGCACTTACGAAGGGGGTAGGCAGCTGTATATCAGGGTGTAAAACTTCTGAGAATAAAAACAGCTGGAGCTTGGTAAGGTAATTACACAGAGGAAAGGATTATGTACTGGGAACTCCTCAGAAGAATCTGATTTGTGGTGAGGGGAGAGAGATAAAAGCTCATTTAGGAACGACATGAACATGCTGCGTAGGTAGCTGTTTATCAGTAAATATCTCCAATGAGATTAAGAAAAGCAGTAGCTTAATAAATTAAGTACTTCCTGGTATGGTTACTGTACTGGTAACTCCCCATAAGAATCTGGATTGTGGTGAGGGAACAGAGGAAAAAGCTCATTTAGGACCTGCACTTACGAAGGGGGTAGGCAGCTGTATATCAGGGAGTAAACCTTCTGAGAATAAAAACAGCTGGAGCTTGTTTAATGTAATTACACAGGGGAAAGGATAATGTACTGGGAAATCCTCAGAAGAATCTGATTTGTGGTGAGGGGAGAGAGATAAAAGCTCATATAGGAACGACATGAACATGCTGCGTACGTAGCAGTTTATCAGTAAATATCTCCACTGAGATTAAGAAAAGCAGTAACTTAATAAATTAAGTACTTCCTGGTATGGTTACTGTACTGGAAACTCCCCAAAAGAATCTGGATTGTGGTGAGGGAACAGAGAAAAAAGCTCATTTAGGACCTGCACTTACCAAGGGGGTAGGCAGCTGTATATCAGATAGTATCGCTTCTGAGAATAAAAACAGCTGGAGCTTGTTAAGGTAATTACACAGGGGAAAGGATAATGTACTGGAAACTCCTCAGAAGAATCTGATTTTTGGTGAGGGGAGAGAGATAAAAGCTCATTTAGGAACAACATGAACATGCTGCTTAGGTAGCTGTTTATCAGTAAATATCTCCACTGAGATTAAGAAAAGCAGTAGCTTAATAAATTAAGTACTTCCTGGTATGGTTACTGTACTGGTAACTCCCCAAAAGAATCTGGATTGTGGTGAGGGAACAGAGAAAAAAGCTCATTTAGGACCTGCACTTACGAAGGGGGTAGTCAGCTGTATATCAGGGAGTAAACCTTCTGAGAATAAAAACAGCTGGAGCTTGTTAAGGTAATTACACAGGGGAAAGGATAATGTACTGGGATCTCCTCAGAAGAATCTGATTTGTGTTGAGAGGAGAGAGATAAAAGCTCATTTAGAAACGACATGAACATGTTGCATACGTAGCTGTTTATCAGTAAATATCTCCACTGAGATTAAGAAAAGCAGTAGCTTAATAAATTAAGTCCTTCCTGGTATGGTTACTGGACTGGTAACTCCCCAAAAGAATCTGGATTGTGGTGAGGGAAGAGAATAAAGCTCATTGAGGAACTGCACTTACGAAGGGGTTAGTCAGCAGTATATCAGGGAGTAAACCTTCTGAGAATAAAAACAGCTGGAGCTTGTTAAGGTAATTACACAGGGGAAAGGATAATGTACTGGGAACTCCTCAGAAGAATCTGATTTGTGGTGAGGGGAGAGAGATAAAAGCTCATTTAGGAACGACATGAACATGCTGCGTAGGTAGCTGTTTATCAGTAAATATCTCCACTGAGATTAAGAAAAGCAGTAGCTTAATAAATTAAGTACTTCCTGGTATGGTCACTGTACTGGTAACTCCCCAAAAGAATCTGGATTGTGGTGAGGGAACAGAGAAATAAGCTCATTTAGGACCTGCACTTACGAAGGGCGTAGGCAGCTGTATATCAGGGAGTAAACCTTCTGAGAATAAAAACAGCTGGAGCTTGATAAGGTAATTACACAGGGGAATGGATAATGTACTGGGAACTCCTCAGAAGAATCTGATTTGTGGTGAGGGGAGAGAGATAAAAGCTCATTTAGGAACGACATGAACATGCTGCGTACGTAGCTGTTTATCAGTAAATATCTCCACTGAGATTAAGAAAAGCAGTAGCTTAATAAATTAAGTACTTCCTGGTATGGTCACTGTACTGGTAACTCCCCAAAAGAATCTGGATTGTGGTGAGGGAACAGAGAAAAAAGCTCATTTAGGACCTGCACTTACGAAGGGGGTAGGCAGTTGTATATCAGTGAGTAAACCTTCTGAGAATAAAAACAGCTGGAGCTTGTTAAGGGAATTACACAGGGGAAAGGATAATGTACTGGGAACTCCTGAGAAGAATCTGATTTGTGGTGAGGGGAGAGAGATAAAAGCTCATTTAGGAACGACATGAACATGCTTCTTAGGTAGCTGTTTATCAGTAAATATCTCCACTGAGATTAAGAAAAGCAGAAGGTTAATAAATTAAGTACTTCCTGGTATGGTTACTTTACTGTTAAATCCCCAAAAGAATCTGGATTCTTGTGAGGGAACAGAGAATAAAGCTCATTTAGGACCTGCACTTACGAAGGGGGTAGGCAGCTGTATATCAGGGAGTAAACCTTCTGAGAATAAAAACTGCTGGAGCTTGTTAAGGTAATTGCACAGGGGACAAGATAATGTACTGGGAACTCCTCAGAAGAATCTGATTTGTGGTGAGGGGAGAGAGATAAAAGCTCATTTAGGAACGACATGCACATGCTGCGTAGGTAGCTGTTTATCAGTAAATATCTCCACTGAGATTAAGAAAAGCAGTAGCTTAATAAATTAAGTACTTCCTGGTATGGTTACTGTACTGGTAACTCCCCATAAGAATCTGGATTGTGGTGAAGGAACAGAGGAAAAAGCTCATTTAGGAACTGCACTTACGAAGGGGGTAGGCAGCTGTATATCAGGGAGTAAACCTTCTGAGAATAAAAACAGCTGGAGCTTGTTAAGGTAATTACACAGGGGAAAGGATAATGTACTTGGAACTCCTCAGAAGAATCTGATTTGTGGTGAGGGGAGAGAGATAAAACCTCATTTAAGAACGACATGAACATGCTCCGTAGGTAGCTGTTTATCAGTAAATATCTCCACTGAGATTAAGAAAAGCAGTAGCTTAATAAATTAAGTACTTCCTGGTATGGTTACTGTACTGGTAATTCCCCAAAAGAATCTGGATTGTGGTGAGGGAACAGAGAAAGAACTCATTTAGGACCTGCACTTACGAACTGGGAAGGCAGCTGTATATCAGGGAATAAACCTTCTGAGAATAAAAACAGATGGAGCTTGTTAAGGTAATTACAAAGGGGAAAGGATAACGTACTGGGAACTCCTCAGAAGAATCTGATTTGTGGTGAGGGGAGAGAGATAAAAGCTCATTTAGGAACGACATGAACATGCTGCGTAGGTAGCTGTTTATCAGTAAATATCTACACTGAGATTAAGAAAAGCAGTAGCTTAATAAATTAAGTACTTCCTGGTATGGTTACTGTACTGGTAACTCCCCAAAAGAATCTGGATTGTGGTGAGGGAACAGAGAAAAAAGTTCATTTAGGACCTGCACTTAGGAAGGGGGTAGGCAACTGTATATCAGGGAGTAAAACTTCTGAGAACAAAAATAGGTGGAGCTTGTTAAGGTAATTACACAGGGGAAAGGATAATGTACTGGGAACTCCTAAGAAGAATCTGATTTGTGGTGAGGGGAGAGAGATAAAAGCTCATTTAGGAACGACATGAACATGCTGCGTAGGTAGCTGTTTATCAGTAAATATCTCCACTGAGATTAAGAAAAGCAGTAGCTTAATAAATTAAGTACTTCCTGGTATGGTTATTGTACTGGTAATTCCCCAAAACAATCTGGATTGTGGTGAGGGAACAGAGAAAAAAGCTCATTTAGGACCTGCACTTACGAAGGGGGTAGGCAGCTGTATAGCAGGGAGTAAACGTTCTGAGAATAAAAACAGCTGGAGCTTGTTAAGGTAATTACACAGGGGAAAGGATAATGTACTGGGAACTCCTCAGAAGAATCTGATTTGTGGTGAGGGGAGAGAGATAAAAGCTCATTTAGGAACGACATGAACATGCTGCGTAGGTAGCTGTTTATCAGTAAATATCTCCACTGAGATTAAGAAAAGCAGTAGCTTAATAAATTAAGTACTTCTTGATATGGTTACTGTACTGGTAACTCCCCAAAGAATCTGGTTTGTGGTGAGGGAACAGAGAGAAAATCTCATTTAGGACCTGCACTTACGAAGGGGGTAGGCAGCGGTATATCAGGGAGTATCGCTTCTGAGAATAAAAACAGCTGGAGCTTGTTAAGGTAATTACACAGGGGAAAGGATAATGTACTGGGAACTCCTCAGAAGAATCTGATTTGTGGTGAGGGGAGAGAGATAAAAGCTCATTTAGGAACGACATGAACATGCTGCGTAGGTAGCTGTTTATCAGTAAATATCTCCACTGAGATTAAGAAAAGCAGTAGCTTAATAAATTAAGTACTTCCTGGTATGGTTACTGTACTGGTAACTCCCCAAAAGAATCTGGATTGTGGTGAGGGAACAGAGAAAAAAGCTCATATAGGACCTGCACTTACGAAGGGGGTAGGCAGTTGTATATCAGGGAGTAAACCTTCTGAGAATAAAAACTGCTGGAGCTTGTTAAGGTAATTACACAGGGGACAAGATAATGTACTGGGAACTCCTCAGAAGAATCTGATTTGTGGTGAGGGGAGAGAGATAAAACCTCATTTAAGAACGAAATGAACATGCTGCGTAGGTAGGTGTTTATCAGTAAATATCCACTGAGATTAAGAAATGCAGTAGCTTAATAAATTAAGTACTTCCTGGTATGGTTACGGTACTGGCAACTCCCCAAAAGAATAGGGATTGTGGTGAGTGATCAGAGAAAAAAACTCATTTAGGACCTGCACTTACGAAGGGGGTAGGCAGCTGTATATCAGGGAGTAAACCTTCGGAGAATAAAAACAGCTGGATCTTGTTAAGGTAATTACACAGGGGAAAGGATAATGTACTGGGAACTCCTCAGAAAAATCTGATTTGTGGTGAGGGGAGAGAGATAAAAGCTCATTTAGGAACGACATGAACATGCTGCGTAGGTAGCTGTTTATCAGTAAATATCTCCACTGAGATTAAGAAAAGCAGTAGCTTAATAAATTAAGTAATTCCTGGTATGGTTACTGTACTGGTAACTCCCCAAAAGAATCTGGATTGTGGTGACGGAACAGAGAAAAAGGCTCATTTAGAACCTGCACTTACGAAGGGGGTAGGCAGCTGTATATCAGGGTGTAAAACTTCTGAGAATAAAAACAGCTGGAGCTTGGTAAGGTAATTACACAGAGGAAAGGATTATGTACTGGGAACTCCTCAGAAGAATCTGATTTGTGGTGAGGGGAGAGAGATAAAAGCTCATTTAGGAACGACATGAACATGCTGCGTAGGTAGCTGTTTATCAGTAAATATCTCCAATGAGATTAAGAAAAGCAGTAGCTTAATAAATTAAGTACTTCCTGGTATGGTTACTGTACTGGTAACTCCCCATAAGAATCTGGATTGTGGTGAGGGAACAGAGGAAAAAGCTCATTTAGGACCTGCACTTACGAAGGGGGTAGGCAGCTGTATATCAGGGAGTAAACCTTCTGAGAATAAAAACAGCTGGAGCTTGTTTAATGTAATTACACAGGGGAAAGGATAATGTACTGGGAAATCCTCAGAAGAATCTGATTTGTGGTGAGGGGAGAGAGATAAAAGCTCATATAGGAACGACATGAACATGCTGCGTACGTAGCAGTTTATCAGTAAATATCTCCACTGAGATTAAGAAAAGCAGTAACTTAATAAATTAAGTACTTCCTGGTATGGTTACTGTACTGGAAACTCCCCAAAAGAATCTGGATTGTGGTGAGGGAACAGAGAAAAAAGCTCATTTAGGACCTGCACTTACCAAGGGGGTAGGCAGCTGTATATCAGATAGTATCGCTTCTGAGAATAAAAACAGCTGGAGCTTGTTAAGGTAATTACACAGGGGAAAGGATAATGTACTGGAAACTCCTCAGAAGAATCTGATTTTTGGTGAGGGGAGAGAGATAAAAGCTCATTTAGGAACAACATGAACATGCTGCTTAGGTAGCTGTTTATCAGTAAATATCTCCACTGAGATTAAGAAAAGCAGTAGCTTAATAAATTAAGTACTTCCTGGTATGGTTACTGTACTGGTAACTCCCCAAAAGAATCTGGATTGTGGTGAGGGAACAGAGAAAAAAGCTCATTTAGGACCTGCACTTACGAAGGGGGTAGTCAGCTGTATATCAGGGAGTAAACCTTCTGAGAATAAAAACAGCTGGAGCTTGTTAAGGTAATTACACAGGGGAAAGGATAATGTACTGGGATCTCCTCAGAAGAATCTGATTTGTGTTGAGAGGAGAGAGATAAAAGCTCATTTAGAAACGACATGAACATGTTGCATACGTAGCTGTTTATCAGTAAATATCTCCACTGAGATTAAGAAAAGCAGTAGCTTAATAAATTAAGTCCTTCCTGGTATGGTTACTGGACTGGTAACTCCCCAAAAGAATCTGGATTGTGGTGAGGGAAGAGAATAAAGCTCATTGAGGAACTGCACTTACGAAGGGGTTAGTCAGCAGTATATCAGGGAGTAAACCTTCTGAGAATAAAAACAGCTGGAGCTTGTTAAGGTAATTACACAGGGGAAAGGATAATGTACTGGGAACTCCTCAGAAGAATCTGATTTGTGGTGAGGGGAGAGAGATAAAAGCTCATTTAGGAACGACATGAACATGCTGCGTAGGTAGCTGTTTATCAGTAAATATCTCCACTGAGATTAAGAAAAGCAGTAGCTTAATAAATTAAGTACTTCCTGGTATGGTTACTGTACTGGTAACTCCCCATAAGAATCTGGATTGTGGTGAGGGAACAGAGGAAAAAGCTCATTTAGGACCTGCACTTACGAAAGGGGGAAGGCAGCTGTATATCAGGGAGTAAACCTTCTGAGAATAAAAACAGCTGGAGCTTGTTTAATGTAATTACACAGGGGAAAGGATAATGTACTGGGAACTCCTCAGAAGAATCTGATTTGTGGTGAGGGGAGAGAGATAAAACCTCATTTAGGAACGACATGAACATGCTGCGTAGGTAGCTGTTTATCAGTAAATATCTCCACTGAGATTAAGAAAAGCAGTAGCTTAATAAATTAAGTACTTCCTGGTATGGGTACTGTACTGGAAACTCCCCAAAAAATCTGGATTGTGGTGAGGGAACAGAGAAAAAAGCTCATTTAGGACCTGCACTTACGAAGGGGGTAGGCTGCTGTATATCAGGGAGTAAACCTTCTGAGAATAAAAACAGCTGGAGCTTGTTAAGGTAATTACACAGGGGAAAGGATAATGTACTGGGAAATCCTCAGAAGAATCTGATTTGTGGTGAGGGGAGAGAGATAAAAGCTCATTTAGGAACGACATGAACATGCTGCGTACGTAGCAGTTTATCAGTAAATATCTCCACTGAGATTAAGAAAAGCAGTAGCTTAATAAATTAAGTACTTCCTGGTATGGTTACTGTACTGGAAACTCCCCAAAAGAATCTGGATTGTGGTGAGGGAACAGAGAAAAAAGCTCATTTAGGACCTGCACTTACGAAGGGGGTAGGCTGCTGTATATCAGGGAGTAAACCTTCTGAGAATAAAAACAGCTGGAGCTTGTTAAGGTAATTACACAGGGGAAAGGATAATGTACTGGGAAATCCTCAGAAGAATCTGATTTGTGGTGAGGGGAGAGAGATAAAAGCTCATATAGGAACGACATGAACATGCTGCGTACGTAGCAGTTTATCAGTAAATATCTCCACTGAGATTAAGAAAAGCAGTAACTTAATAAATTAAGTACTTCCTGGTATGGTTACTGTACTGGTAACTCCCCAAAAGAATCTGGATTGTGGTGAGGGAAAAGAGAATAAAGCTCATTGAGGAACTGCACTTACGAAGGTGTTAGTCAGCAGTATATCAGGGAGTAAACCTTCTGAGAATAAAAACAGCTGGAGCTTGTTAAGGTAATTACACAGGGGAAAGGATAATGTACTGGGAACTCCTCAGAAGAATCTGATTTGTGGTGAGGGGAGAGAGATAAAAGCTCATTTAGGAACGACATGAACATGCTGCGTAGGTAGCTGGTTATCAGTAAATATCTCCACTGAGATTAAGAAAAGCAGTAGCTTAATAAATTAAGTACTTCCTGCTATGGTTACTGTACTGGTAACTCCCCAAAAGAATCTGGATTGTGGTGAGGGAACAGAGAAAAAAGCTCATTTAGGACCTGCACTTACGAAGGTGGTAAGCAGCTGTATATCAGGGAGTAAACCTTCTGAGAATAAAAACAGCTGGAGTTTGTTAAGGTAATTACACAGGGGAAAGGATAATGTACTGGGAACTCCTCAGAAGAATCTGATTTGTGGTGTGGGGAGAGAGATAAAAGCTCATTTAGGAACGACATGAACATGTTGCATACGTAGCTGTTGATCAGTAAATATCTCCACTGAGATTAAGAAAAGCAGTAGCTTAATAAATTAAGTACTTCCTGGTATGGTTACTGTACTGGTAACTCCCCAAAAGAATCTGGATTGTGGTGAGGGAAAAGAGAATAAAGCTCATTGAGGAACTACACTTACGAAGGGGTTAGTCAGCAGTATATCAGGGAGTAAACCTTCTGAGAATAAAAACAGCTGGAGCTTGTTAAGGTAATTACACAGGGGAAAGGATAATGTACTGGGAACTCCTCAGAAGAATCTGATTTGTGGTGAGGGGAGAGAGATAAAAGCTCATTTAGGAACGACATGAACATGCTGCGTAGGTAGCTGGTTATCAGTAAATATCTCCACTGAGATTAAGAAAAGCAGTAGCTTAATAAATTAAGTACTTCCTGGTATGGTTACTGTACTGGTAACTCCCCAAAAGAATCTGGATTGTGGTGAGGGAACAGAGAAAAATGCTCATTTAGGACCTGCACATACGAAGGAGGTAGGCAGCTGTATATCAGGGAGTAAACCTTCTGAGAATAAATACAGTTGGAGCTTGTTAAGGTAATTACACAGGGGAAAGGATAATGTACTGGGAAATCCTCAGAAGAATCTGATTTGTGGTGAGGGGAGAGAGATAAAAGCTCATTTAGGAACGACATGAACATGCTGCATACGTAGCAGTTTATCAGTAAATATCTCCACTGAGATTAAGAAAAGCAGTAGCTTAATAAATTAAGTACTTCCTGGTATGGTTACTGTACTGGAAACTCCCCAAAAGAATCTGGATTGTGGTGAGGGAACAGAGAAAAAAGCTCATTTAGGACCTGCACTTACGAAGGGGGTAGGCTGCTGTATATCAGGGAGTAAACCTTCTGAGAATAAAAACAGCTGGAGCTTGTTAAGGTAATTACACAGGGGAAAGGATAATGTACTGGGAAATCCTCAGAAGAATCTGATTTGTGGTGAGGGGAGAAAGATAAAAGCTCATATAGGAACGACATGAACATGCTGCGTACGTAGCAGTTTATCAGTAAATATCTCCACTGAGATTAAGAAAAGCAGTAACTTAATAAATTAAGTACTTCCTGGTATGGTTACTGTACTGGAAACTCCCCAAAAGAATCTGGATTGTGGTGAGGGAACAGAGAAAAATGCTCATTTAGGACCTGCACTTACAAAGGGGGTAGGCAGCTGTATATCAGGGAGTAAACCTTCTGAGAATAAAAACAGCTGGAGCTTGTTAAGGTAATTACACAGGGGAAAGGATAATGTACTGGGATCTCCTCAGAAGAATCTGATTTGTGTTGAGGGGAGAGAGATAAAAGCTCATTTAGAAACGACATGAACATGCTGCCTAGGTAGCTGTCTATCAGTAAATATCTCCACTGAGATTAAGAAAAGCAGTAGCTTAATAAATTAAGTACTTCCTGCTATGGTTACTGTACTGGTAACTCCCCAAAAGAATCTGGATTGTGGTGAGGGAACAGAGAAAAAAGCTCATTTAGGACCTGCACTTACGAAGGTGGTAAGCAGCTGTATATCAGGGAGTAAACCTTCTGAGAATAAAAACAGCTGGAGTTTGTTAAGGTAATTACACAGGGGAAAGGATAATGTACTGGGAACTCCTCAGAAGAATCTGATTTGTGGTGTGGGGAGAGAGATAAAAGCTCATTTAGGAACGACATGAACATGTTGCATACGTAGCTGTTGATCAGTAAATATCTCCACTGAGATTAAGAAAAGCAGTAGCTTAATAAATTAAGTACTTCCTGGTATGGTTACTGTACTGGTAACTCCCCAGAAGAATCTGGATTGTGGTGAGGGAAAAGAGAATAAAGCTCATTGAGGAACTGCACTTACGAAGGGGTTAGTCAGCAGTATATCAGGGAGTAAACCTTCTGAGAATAAAAACAGCTGGAGCTTGTTAAGGTAATTACACAGGGGAAAGGATAATGTACTGGGAACTCCTCAGAAGAATCTGATTTGTGGTGAGGGGAGAGAGATAAAAGCTCATTTAGGAACGACATGAACATGCTGCGTAGGTAGCTGGTTATCAGTAAATATCTCCACTGAGATTAAGAAAAGCAGTAGCTTAATAAATTAAGTACTTCCTGCTATGGTTACTGTACTGGTAACTCCCCAAAAGAATCTGGATTGTGGTGAGGGAACAGAGAAAAAAGCTCATTTAGAACCTGCCCTTACGAAGGGGGTTGGCAGCTGTTTATCAGGGAGTAAAACTTCTTAGAATAAAAACAGCTGGAGCTTGGTAAGGTAATTACACAGGGAAAGGATAATGTACTGGGAACTCCTCAGAAGAATCTGATTTGTGGTGAGGGGAGAGAGATAATTGCTCATTTAGGAACGACATGAACATGCTGCGTAGGTAGCTGTTTATCAGTAAATATCTCCACTGAGATTAAGAAAAGCAGTAGCTTAATAAATTAAGTACTTCCTGGTATGGTTACTGTACTGGTAACTCCCCATAAGAATCTGGATTGTGGTGAGGGAACAGAGGAAAAAGCTCATTTAGGAACTGCACTTACGAAGGGGTTAGGCAGCTGTATATCAGGGAGTAAACCTTCTGAGAATAAAAACAGCTGGAGCTTGTTTAATGTAATTACACAGGGGAAAGGATAATGTACTGGGAACTCCTCAGAAGAATCTGATTTTTGGTGAGGGGAGAGAGATAAAACCTCATTTAGGAACGACATGAACATGCTGCGTAGGTAGCTGTTTATCAGTAAATATCTCCACTGAGATTAAGAAAATCAGTAGCTTAATAAATTAAGTACTTCCTGGTATGGTTACTGTACTGGTAACTCCCCAAAAGAATCTGGATTGTGGTGAGGGAACAGAGAAAAATGCTCATTTAGGACCTGCACTTACGAAGAGGGTAGGCAGCGGTATATCAGGGAGTAAACCTTCTGAGAATAAAAACACCTGGAGCTTGTTAAGGTAATTACACAGGGGAAAGGATAATGTACTGGGAACTCCTCAGAAGAATCTGATTTGTGGTGAGGGGAGAGAGATAAAAGCTCATTTAGGAACGACATGAACATGCTGCATACGTAGCTGTTTATCAGTAAATATCTCCACTGAGATTAAGAAAAGCAGTAGCTTAATAAATTAAGTACTTCCTGGTATGGTTACTGTACTGGTAACTCCCCAAAAAAATCTGGAATATGGTGAGGGAACAGAGAATAAAGCTCATTTAGGTCCTGCACTTACGAAGGGGGTAGGCCACTGTATATCAGGGAGTAAACCTTCTGAGAATAAAAACAGCTGGAGCTTGTTAAGGTAATTAAACAGGAGAAAGGATAATGTACTGGGAACTCCTCAGAAGAATCTGATTTGTGGTGAGGGGAGAGAGATAAAAGCTCATTTAGAACGACATGAACATGCTGCGTAGGTAGCTGTTTATCAGTAAATATCTCCACTGAGATTAAGAAAAGCAGTAGTTTAATAAATTAAGTACTTCCTGTTATGGTTACTGTACTGGTAACTCAACAAAAGAATCTGGATTGTGGTGAAGGAACAGAGAGAAAATCTCATTTAGGACCTGCACTTACGAAGGGGGTAGGCACCTGTATATCAGGGAGTAAACCTCCTGAGAATAAAAACAGCTGGAGCTTGTTAAGGTAATTACACAGGGGAAAGTATAATGTACTGGGAACTCCTCAGAAGAATCTGATTTGTGGTGAGGGGAGAGAGATAAAAGCTCATTTAGGAACGACATGAACATGCTGCTTATGTAGCTGTTTATCAGTAAATATCTCCACTGAGATTAAGAAAAGCAGTAGCTTAATAAATTAAGTACTTCCTGGTATGGTTACTGTACTGGTAACTCCCCAAAAGAATCTGGATTGTGGTGAGGGAACAGAGAAAAAAGCTCATTTATGACCTGCACTTACGAAGGGGGTAGGCAGCTGTATATCAGGGAGTAAACATTCTGAGAATAAAAACAGCTGGAGCTTGTTAGGGTAATTACACATGGGAAAGGATAATGGACTGGGAACTCCTCAGAAGAATCTGATTTGTGGTGAGGGGAGAGAGATAAAAGCTCATTTAGGAACGACATGAACATGCTGCTTAGGTAGCTGTTTATCAGTAAATATCTCCACTGAGATTAAGAAAAGCAGTAGCTTAATAAATTAAGTACTTCCTGGTATGGTTACTGTACTGGTAACTCCCCAAAAGAATCTGGATTGTGGTGAAGGATCAGAGAGAAAATCTCATTTAGGACCTGCACTTACGAAGGGGGTAGGCAGCTGTATATCAGGGAGTATACATTCTGAGAATAAAAACAGCTGGAGCTTGTTAAGGTAATTACACAGGGGAAAGGATAATGTACTGGGAACTCCTCAGAAGAATCAGATTTGTGGTGACGGGAGAGAGATAAAAGCTCATTTAGAAACGACATGCACATGCTGCGTAGGTAGCTGTTTATCAGTAAATATCTCCACTGAGATTAAGAAAAGCAGTAGCTTAATAAATTAAGTACTTCCTGGTATGGTTACTGTACTGGTAACTCCCCAAAAGAATCGGTATTGTGGTGATGTAACAGAGAAAAAAGCTCATTTAGGACCTGCACTTACCAAGGGGGTAGGCAGCTGTATATCAGGGAGTATCGCTTCTGAGAATAAAAACAGCTGGAGCTTGTTAAGGTAATTACACAGGGGAAAGGATAATGTACTGGGAACTCCTCAGAAGAATCTGATTTGTGGTGAGGGAACAGAGAAAAAAGCTCATTTAAGACCAGAACTTAGGAAAGGGGTAGGCAGCAGTATATCAGGGAGTAAACCTTCTGAGAATAAAAACAGCAGGAGCTTGTTAAGGTAATTACAGAGGGGAGAGGATAATGTACTGGGAACTCCTCAGAAGAATCTGATTTGTGGTAAGGGGAGAGAGATAAAATCTCATTTAGGAACGACATGTACATGCTGCGTATGTAGCAGTGTATCAGTAAATATCCCCACTGAGATTAAGAAAAGCAGTAGCTTAATAAATTAAGTACTTCCTGGTATGGTTACTGTACTGGTAACTCCCCAAAAGAATATGGATTGTGGTGAGGGAACAGAGAAAAAAGCTCATTTAGGACGTGCACTTACGAAGGGGTAGGCAGGTGTAATCAGGGAGTAAACCTTCTGAGAATAAAAACAGCTGGAGGTTGTTAAGATAATTACACAGGGGAAAGAATAATGTACTGGGAACTCCTCAGAAGAATCTGATTTGTCGTGAGGGGAGAGAGATAAAAGCTCATTTAGGAACGACATGAACATGCTGCGTAGGTAGCTGTTTATCAGTAAATATATCCACTGAGATTAAGAAAAGCAGTAGCTTAATAAATTAAGTACTTCCTGGTATGGTTACTGTACTGGTAACTCCCCAAAAGAATCTGGATTGTGGTGAGGGAACAGAGGAAAAGCTCATTTAGGACCTGGACTTACGAAGGGGGTAGGCAGCTGTATATCAGGGAGTAAATCTTCTGAGAATAAAAACAGCTGGAGCTTGTTAAGGTAATTACACAGGGGAAAGGATAATGTACTGGGAACTCCTCAGAAGAATCTGATTTTTGGTGAGAGGAGAGAGATAAAAGCTCATTTAGGAACGACATGAACATGCAGCGTAGGTAGCTGTTTATCAGTAAATATCTCCACTGGGATTAAGAAAAGCAGTAGCTTAATAAATTAAGTACTTCCTGGTATGGTTACTGTACTGGTAACTCCCCAAAAGATTCTGGATTGTGGTGAGGGAACAGAGAAAAAAGCTCATTTAGGACCTGCACTTACGAAGGGGGTAGGCAGCTGTATATCAGGGAGTAAACCTTCTGAGAATAAAAACAGCTGGAGCTTGTTAAGGTAATTACACAGGGGAAAGGAAAATGTACTGGGAACTCCTCAGAGGAATCTGATTAGTGGTGAGGGGAGAGAGATAAAAGCTCATTTAGGAACGACATGAACATGCTGCGTACGTAGCTGTTTATCAGGAAATATCTCCACTGAGATTAAGAAAAGCAGTAGCTTAATAAATTAAGTACTTCCTGGTATGGTTACTGTACTGGTAACTCCCCAAAAGAATCTGGAATGTGGTGAGGGAACAGAGAAAAAAGCTCATTTAGGACCTGCACTTAAGAAGGGCGTAGGCAGCTGTATATCAGGGAGTAAACCTTCTGAGAATAAACACAGCTGGAGCTTGTTAAGGTAATTACACAGGGGAAAGGATAATGTACTGGGACCTCCTCCGAAGAATCTGATTTGTGGTGAGGGGAGAGAGATAAAAGCTCATTTAGGAAGGACATGAACATGCTGCGTAGGTAGCTGTTTATCAGTAAATATCTCACCTGAGATGAAGAAAAGCAGTACCTTAATAAATTAAGTACTTCCTGGTATGGTTACTGTACTGGTACCTCCCCAAAAGAATCTGGATTGTGGTTAGGGAACAGAGAAAAAAGCTCACTTAGGACCTGAACTTAGGAAAGGGGTAGGCAACAGTATATCAGGGAGTAAACCTTCTTAGAATAAAAACAGCTGGAGCTTGTTAAGGTAATTACAGAGGGGAAAGGATAATGTACTGGGAACTCCTCAGAAGAATCTGATTTGTGGTAAGGGGAGAGAGATTAAAGCTCATTTATGAACGACATGAACCTGCTGTGTAGGTAGCAGTGTATCAGTAAATATCCCCACTGAGATTAAGAAAAGCAGTAGCTTAATAAATTAAGTACTTCCTGGTATGGTTACTGTACTGGTAACTCCCCAAAAGAATATGGATTGTGGTGAGGGAACAGAGAAAAAAGCTCATTTAGGACGTGCACTTACGAAGGGGTAGGCAGGTGTAATCAGGGAGTAAACCTTCTGAGAATAAAAACAGCTGGAGGTTCTTAAGATAATTACACAGGGGAAAGAATAATGTACTGGGAACTCCTCAGAAGAATCTGATTTGTCGTGAGGGGAGAGAGATAAAAGCTCATTTAGGAACGACATGAACATGCTGCGTAGGTAGCTGTTTATCAGTAAATATCTCCACTGAGATTAAGAAAAGCAGTAGCTTAATAAATTAAGTACTTCCTGGTATGGTTACTTTATTGGTAACTCCCCAAAAGAATCTGGATTGTGCTGAGGGAACAGAGAAAAAAGCTCATTTAGGACCTGCACTTACGAAGGGGTTAGGCAGCTGTATATCAGGGAGTAAACCTTCTGAGAATAAAAACAGCTGGAGCTTGTTAAGGTAATTACACAGGGGAAAGGGTAATGTACTGGGAACTCCTCAGAAGAATCTGATTTGAGGTGAGGGGAGAGAGATAAAAGCTCATTTAGGAAGGACATGAACATGCTGCGTAGGTAGCTGTTTATCAGTAAATATCTCCACTGAGATAAAGAAAAGCAGTAGCTTAAAAAATTAAGTACTTCCTGGTATGGGGACTGTACTGGTAACTCCCCAAAAGAATCTGATTTGCGGTGAGGGGAGAGAGATAAAAGCTCATTTATGAACTACATGAACATGCTGCATACGTAGCTGTTTATCAGTAAATATCTCCACTGAGATTAAGAAAAGCAGTAACGTAATAAATTAAGTACTTCCTGGTATGGATACTGTACTGGTAACTCCACAAAAAAATCTGGATTGTGGTGAGGGAACAGAGAAAAAAGATCATTTAGGAACGACATGAACATGCTGCATAGGTAGCTGTTTATCAGTAAATATCTCCACTGAGATTAAGAAAAGCAGTAGCGTAATAAATTAAGTACTTCCTGGTATGGTTACTGTACTGGTAACTCCCCAAAAGAATCTGGATTGTGGTGAGGGAACAGAGAAAAAAGCTCATTTAGGACCTGCACTTACGAAGGGAGTAGGCAGCTGTATATCAGGGAGTATCGCTTCTGAGAATAAAAACAGCTGGAGCATGTTAAGGTAATTACACAGGGGAAAGGATAATGTACTGGGAACTCCTCAGAAGAATCTGATTTGTGGTGAGGGGAAAGACATAAAAGCTCATTGAGGAACGACAAGAACATGCTGCATACGTAGCTGTTTATCAGTAAATATCTCCACTGAGATTAAGAAAAGCAGTAGCTTAATAAATTAAGTACTTCTTGGTATGGATTCTGTACTGGTAACTCCCCAAAAGAATCTGGATTGTGGTGAGGGAACAGAGAAAAAAGCTCATTTAGGAACGACATGAACATGCTGCGTAGGTAGCAGTTTATCAGTAAATATCTCCACTGAGATTAAGAAAAGCAGTAGCTTAGTAAATTACGTACTTGCTGGTATGGTTACGGTACTGCTAACTCCCCAAAAGAATCTGGATTGTGGTGAGGGAACAGAGAAAAAAGCTCATTTAGGACCTGCACTTACGAAGGGGGTAGGCAGCTGTATATCAGGGAGTAAACCTTCTGAGAATAAAAACACCTGGAGCTTGTTAAGGTATTTACACAGGGGACAGGATAATGTACTGGGAACTCCTCAGAAGAATATGATTTGTGGTGACGGGAGAGAGATAAAAGCTCATTAAGAACGACATGAACATGCTGCGAAGGTAGCTGTTTATTAGTAATTATCTCCACTGAGATTAAGAAAAGCAGTAGCTTAATAAATTAAGTACTTCCTGGTATGGTTACTGTACTGGTAACTCCCTAAAAGAGTCTGGATTGTGGTGAGGGAACAGAGAAAAAAGCTCATTTAGGACCTGCACTTACGAAGGGGCTAGGCAGCTGTATATCAGGGAGTAAACTTTCTGAGAATAAAAACAGCTGGAGCTTGTTAAGGTAATTACACAGGGGAAAGGATAATGTACTGGGAACTCCTCAGAAGAATCTGATTTGTGGTGAGGGGAGAGAGATAAAAGCTCATTTAGGAACGACATGAACATGCTGCATAGGTAGCTGTTTACCAGTAAATATCTCCACTGAGATTAAGAAAAGTAGTAGCTTAACAAATTTAGTACTTCCTGGTATGGTTACTGTACTGGTAACTCCCCAAAAGAATCTGGATTGTGGTGAGGGAACAGAGAAAAAAGCTCATTTAGGACATGCACTTACGAAGGGGGTAGCTAGCGGTATATCAGGGAGTAAACCTTCTGAGAATAAAAACAGCTGGAGCTTGTTAAGGTAATGACACAGGGGAAAGGATAATGTACTGGGAACTCCTCAGAAGAATCTGATTTGTGGTGAGGGGAGAGAGATAAAGCTCATTTAGGAACGATATGAACATGCTGCGTAGGTGGCTGTTTATCAGTAAATATCTCCACTGAGATTAAGAAAAGCAGTAGCTTAATAAATTAAGTACTTCCTGGTATGGTTACTGTACTGGTAACTCCCCAAAAGAATCTGGATTGTGGTGAGGGAACAGAGAAAAACGCTCATTTAGGACCTGCACTTACGAAGGGGGTAGGCAGCTGTATATCAGGGAGTAAACCTTCTGAGAATAAAAACAGCTGGAGCTTGTTAAGGTAATTACACAGGGGAAAGGATAATGTTCTGGGAACTCCTCAGAAGAATCTGATTTGTGGTGAGGGGAGAGAGATAAAAGCACATTTAGGAACGACATGAACATGCTGCGTAGGTAGCTGTTTATCAGTAAATATCACCACTGAGATTAAGAAAAGCAGTAGCTTAATAAATTAAGTACTTCCTGGTATCGTTACTGTACTGGTAACTCCCCAAAAGAATCTGGATGTGGTGAGGGAACAGAGAAAAAAGCTCATTTAGGACCTGCACTTACGAAGGGGGTAGGCTCAGTATATCAGGTAGTAAACCTTCTGAGAATAAAAACAGCTGGAGCTTGTTAAGGGAATTACACAGGGGAAAGGATAATGTACTGGGAACTCCTCAGAAGAATCTGATTTGTGGTGAGGGGAGAGAGATAAAAGCTCATTTAGGAACCACATGAACATTCTGCATAGGTAGCTGTTTATCAGTAAATATCTCCACTGAGATTAAGAAAAGCAGTAGCTTAATAAATTAAGTACTTCCTGGTATGGTTACTGTACTGGTAACTCCCCAAAAGAATCTGGATTGTGGTGAGGGAACAGAGAAAAAGCTCATTTAGGACCTGCACTTACGAAGGGGTTAGGCAAATGTATATCAGGGAGTAAACCTTCTGAGAATAAAAACACCTGGAGCTTGTTACGGAACTTACACAGGGGAAAGGATAATTTACTGGAAACTCCTCAGAAGAATATGATTTGTGGTGAGGGGAGAGAGATAAAAGCTCATTTAGGAACGACATGAACATGCTGCTTAGGTAGCTGTTTATCAGTAAATATCTCCACTGAGATTAAGAAAAGCAGTAGCTTAATAAATTAAGTACTTCCTGGTATGTTTACTGTACTGGTAACTCGCCAAAAGTATCTGGATTTTGCTGAGGGAACAGAGAAAAAAGCTCATTTAGGACCTGCAATTACGAAGGGGGTAGGCAGCTGTATATCAGGGTGTAAACCTTCTGAGAATAAAAACAGCTGGAGCTTGTTAAGGTAATTACACAGGGGAAAGGATAATGTACTGGGAACTCCTCAGAAGAATCTGATTTGTGGTGAGGGGAGAGAGATAATAGCTCATTTAGGAAGGACATGAACATGCTGCGTAGGTAGCTGTTTATCAGTAAATATCTCCACTGAGATAAAGAAAAGCAGTAGCTTAAAAAATTAAGTACTTCCTGGTATGGGGACTGTACTGGTAACTCCCCAAAAGAATCTGATTTGCGGTGAGGGGAGAGAGATAAAAGCTCATTTATGAACTACATGAACATGCTGCATACGTAGCTGTTTATCAGTAAATATCTCCACTGAGATTAAGAAAAGCAGTAACTTAATAAATTAAGTACTTCCTGGTATGGATACTGTACTGGTAACTCCACAAAAAAATCTGGATTGTGGTGAGGGAACAGAGAAAAAAGATCATTTAGGAACGACATGAACATGCTGCATAGGTAGCTGTTTATCAGTAAATATCTCCACTGAGATTAAGAAAAGCAGTAGCGTAATAAATTAAGTACTTCCTGGTATGGTTACTGTACTGGTAACTCCCCAAAAGAATCTGGATTGTGGTGAGGGAACAGAGAAAAAAGCTCATTTAGGACCTGCACTTACGAAGGGAGTAGGCAGCTGTATATCAGGGAGTATCGCTTCTGAGAATAAAAACAGCTGGAGCATGTTAAGGTAATTACACAGGGGAAAGGATAATGTACTGGGAACTCCTCAGAAGAATCTGATTTGTGGTGAGGGGAAAGAGATAAAAGCTCATTGAGGAACGACAAGAACATGCTGCATACGTAGCTGTTTATCAGTAAATATCTCCACTGAGATTAAGAAAAGCAGTAGCGTAATAAATTAAGTACTTCTTGGTATGGATTCTGTACTGGTAACTCCCCAAAAGAATCTGGATTGTGGTGAGGGAACAGAGAAAAAAGCTCATTTAGGACCTGCACTTACGAAGGGGGTAGGCTCAGTATATCAGGGAGTAAACCTACTGAGAATAAAAACAGCTGGAGCTTGTTAAGGGAATTACACAGGGGAAAGGATAATGTACTGGGAACTCCTCAGAAAAATCTATTTTGTGGTGAGGGGAGAGAGATAAAAGCTCATTAAGGAACGACATGAACATCCTGCGTAGGTAGCTGTTTCTCAGTAAATATTTCCACTGAGATTAAGAAAAGCAGTAGCTTAATAAATTAAGTACTTCCTGGTATGGTTACTGTACTGGTAACTCCCCTAAAGAATCTGGATTGTGGTGAGGGAACAGAGAAAAAAGCTCATTTATGACCTGCACTTACGAAGGGGTTAGGCAGCTGTATATCAGGAAGTAAACCTTCTGAGAAAAAAAACAGCTGGAGCTTGTTAAGGTAATTACACAGGGGAAAGGATAATGTACTGGGAACTCCTCAGAAGAATCTGATTTGTGGTGAGGGGAGAGAGATAAAAGCTCATTTAGGAACCACATGAACATGCTGCATAGGTAGCTGTTTATCAGTAAATATCTCCACTGAGATTAAGAAAAGCAGTAGCTTAATAAATTAAGTACTTCCTGGTATGGTTACTGTACTGGTAACTCCCCAAAAGAATCTGGATTGTGGTGAGGGAACAGAGAAAAAAGCTCATTTAGGACCTGCATTTACGAAGGGGGTAGGCAGCTGTATATCAGGGAGTAAACATTCTGAGAATAAAAACAGCTGGAGCATCTTAAGGTAATTACACAGGCCAAAGGATAATGTCCTGGGAACTCCTCAGAAGAATCTGATTTGTGGTGAGGGGAGAGAGATAAAAGCTCATTTATGAACGACATTAACATGCTGCGTAGGTAGCTGTTTATCAGTAAATATCTCCACTGAGATTAAGAAAAGCAGTAGCTTAATAAATTAAGTACTTATTGGTATGGTTACTGTACTGGTAAGTCCCCAAAAGAGTCTGTATTGCGATGAGGGAACAGAGAAAAAAGCTCATTTAGGACCTGCACTTACGAAGGGGGTAGGCACCTGTATATCAGGGAGTAAAACTTCTGAGAATAAAAACAGCTGGAGCTTGTTAAGGTAATTACACAGGGGAAAGGATAATGTACTGGGAACTACTCAGAAGAATATGATTTGTGGTGAGGGGAGAGAGATAAAAGCTCATTTAGGAACGACATGAACATGCTGCGTAGGTAGCTGTTTATCAGTAAATATCTCCACTGAGATTAAGAAAAGCAGTAGCTT
Organism: Perognathus longimembris pacificus; assembly: GCF_023159225.1. NCBI lineage: Eukaryota > Metazoa > Chordata > Mammalia > Rodentia > Heteromyidae > Perognathus > Perognathus longimembris. Next base: position 4,220 of record NW_025955964.1, on the reverse strand, counting down.
AAAAAATTAACTACTTCCTAGTATCAATACTGTACTGGTAACTCCCCAAAAGAATCTGGATTGTGGTGAGGGAACAGAGAAAAAAGCTCATTTAGGACCTGCACATACGAAGGGGGTAGGCAGCTGTATATCAGGGAGTAAACCTTCTGAGAATAAAAACAGCTGGAGCTTGTTAAGGTAATTACACAGGGGAAAGGATAATGTACTGGGAACTCCTCAGAAGAATCTGATTTGTGGTGAGGGGAGAGAGATAAAAGCTCATTTGGGAACGACATGAACATGCTGCGTAGGTAGCTGTTTATCAGTAAATATCTCCACTGAGTTTAAGACAAGCAGTAGCTTAATAAATTAATTACTTCCTGGTATGGTTCCTGTTCTGGTAACTCCCCAAAAGAATCTGGATTGTGGTGAGGGAACAGAGAAAAAAGCTCATTTAGGACCTGCACTTACGAAGGGGGTAGGCAGCTGTATATCAGGGAGTAAACCTTCTGAGAATAAAAACAGCTGGAGCTTGTTAAGGTAATTACATAGGGGAAAGGATAAGGTACTGGAAACTCCTCAGAAGAATCTGATTTGTGGTGAGGGGAGAGAGATAAAAGCTCATTTAGGAACGACATGAACATGCTGCGTAGGTAGCTGTTTATTAGTAAATATCTCCACTGCGATTAAGAAAAGCACTAGCTTAATAAATAAAGTACTTCCTGGTATGGTTACTGTACTGGTAACTCCCGAAAAGAATCTGGATTGTGGTGAGGGAACAGAGAAAAAATCTCCTTTAGGACCTGCACTTACCAAGGGGTAGGCAGCTGTATATCAGGGATTAAACCTTCTGAGAATAAAAACAGCTGGAGCTTAAGGTAATTACACAGGGGAAAAGATAATGTACTGGGAACTCATCAGAAGAATCTGACTTGTGGTGAGAGGAGAGAGATAAAAGCTCTTTTAGGAACGACATGAACATGCAGAGTAGGTAGCTGTTTATCAGTAAATATCTCCACTGAGATTAAGAAATGCAGTAGCTTAATGAATTAAGTACTTCCTGGTATGGATACTGTACTGGTAACTCCCCAAAAGAATCTGGATTGTGGTGAGGGAACAGAGAAAAAAGCTCATTTAGGACCTGCACATACGAAGGGGGTAGGCAGCTGTATATCAGGGAGTAAACCTTCTGAGAATAAAAACAGCTGGAGCTTGTTAAGGTAATTCCACAGGGGAAAGGATAATGTACTGGGAACTCCTCAGAAGAATCTGATTTGTGGTGAGGGGAGAGAGATAAAAGCTCATTTAGGAACGACATGAACATGCTGCATAGGTAGCTGTTTTTCAGTAAATATCTCCACTGAGATTAAGAAAAGCAGTAGCTTAATAAATTAAGTACTTCCTGGTATGGTTACTGTACTGGTAACTCCCCAAAAGAATCTGGATTGTGGTGAGGGAAAAGAGAAAAAAGCTCATTTAGGACCTGCACTTACGAAGGGGGTAGGCAGCTGTATATCAGGGAGTAAACCTTCTGAGAATAAAAACAGCTGGAGCTTGTTAAGGTAATTACACAGGGCAAAGGATAATGTACTGGGAACTCCTCAGAAGAATCTGATTTGTGGTGAGGGGAGAGAGATAAAAGCTCATTTGGGAACGACATGAACATGCTGCGTAGGTAGCTGTTTATCAGTAAATATCTCCACTGAGTTTAAGACAAGCAGTAGCTTAATAAATTAATTACTTCCTGGTATGGTTCCTGTTCTGGTAACTCCCCAAAAGAATCTGGATTGTGGTGAGGGAACAGAGAAAAAAGCTCATTTAGGACCTGCACTTACGAAGGGGGTAGGCAGCTGTATATCAGGGAGTAAACCTTCTGAGAATAAAAACAGCTGGAGCTTGTTAAGGTAATTACATAGGGGAAAGGATAAGGTACTGGAAACTCCTCAGAAGTATCTGATTTGTGGTGAGGGGAGTGAGATAAAAGCTCATTTAGGAACGACATGAACATGCTGCGTAGGTAGCTGTTTATTAGTAAATATCTCCACTGCGATTAAGAAAAGCACTAGCTTAATAAATAAAGTACTTCCTGGTATGGTTACTGTACTGGTAACTCCCCAAAAGAATCTGGATTGTGGTGAGGGAACAGAGAAAAAATCTCCTTTAGGACATGCACTTACCAAGGGGTAGGCAGCTGTATATCAGGGATTAAACCTTCTGAGAATAAAAACAGCTGGAGCTTGTTAAGGTAATTACACAGGGGAAAAGATAATGTACTGGGAACTCATCAGAAGAATCTGACTTGTGGTGAGAGGAGAGAGATAAAAGCTCTTTTAGGAACGACATGAACATGCAGAGTAGGTAGCTGTTTATCAGTAAATATCTCCACTGAGATTAAGAAAAGCAGTAGCTTAATGAATTAAGTACTTCCTGGTATGGATACTGTACTGGTAACTCCCCAAAAGAATCTGGATTGTGGTGAGGGAACAGAGAAAAAAGATCATTTAGGACCTGCACATACGAAGGGGGTAGGCAGCTGTATATCAGGGAGTAAACCTTCTGAGAATAAAAACAGCTGGAGCTTGTTAAGGTAATTACACAGGGGAAAGGATAATGTACTGGGAACTCCTCAGAAGAATCTGATTTGTGGTGAGGGGAGAGAGATAAAAGCTCATTTAGGAACGACATGAACATGCTGCGTAGGTAGCTGTTTTTCAGTAAATATCTCCACTGAGATTAAGAAAAGCAGTAGCTTAATAAATTAAGTACTTCCTGGTATGGTTACTGTACTGGTAACTCCCCAAAAGAATCTGGATTGTGGTGAGGGAAAAGAGAAAAAAGCTCATTTAGGACCTGCACTTACGAAGGGGGTAGGCAGCTGTATATCAGGGAGTAAACCTTCTGAGAATAAAAACAGCTGGAGCTTGTTAAGGTAATTACACAGGGATAAGGATAATGTACTGGGAACTCCTCAGAAGAATCTGATTTGTGGTGAGGGGAGAGAGATAAAAGCACATTTAGGAACGACATGAACATGCTGCGTAGGTAGCTGTGTATCAGTATATATCTCCACTGAGATTAAGAAAAGCAGTAGCTTAATAAATTAAGTACTTCCTGGTATGGTTACTGTACTGGTAACTCCCCAAAAGAATCTGGATTGTGGTGAGGGAACAGAGAAAAAAGCTCATTTAGGACCTGCATTTACGAAGGGGGTAGGCAGCTGTATATCAGGGAGTAAACCTTCTGAGAATAAAAACAGCTGGAGCTTGTTAAGGTAATTACACAGGGGAAAGGATAATGTACTGGGAACTCCTCAGAAGAATCTGATTTGTGGTGAGGGGAGAGAGATAAAAACTCATTTAGGAACGACATGAACATGCTGCGTACGTAGCTGTTTATCAGTAAATATCTCCACTGAGATTAAGAAAAGCAGGAGCTTAATAAATTAAGTACATCCTGGTATGGTTACTGTACTGGTAACTCCCCAAAAGAATCTGGATTGTGGTGAGGGAACATTGAAAAAACTCATTTAGGACCTGCACTTACGAAGGGGGTAGGCAGCTGTATATCAGGGAGTAAACCTTCTGAGAATAAAAACAGCTGGAACTTGTTAAGATAATTACACAGGGGAAAGGATATTGTACTGGGAACTCCTCAGAAGAATATGATTTGTGGTGATGAGAGAGAGATATAAGCTCATTTAGGAACGACATGAACATGCTGCGTACGTAGCTGTTTATCAGTAAATATCTCCACTGAGATTAAGAAAAGCAGTAGCTTAATAAATTAAGTACTTCCTGGTATGGTTACTGTACTGGTAACTCCCCAAAAGGATCTGGATTGTGGTGAGGGAACAGAGAAAAAAGCTCATTTAGGACCTGCACTTACGAAGGGGGTAGGCAGCTGTGTATCAGGGAGTAAACCTTCTGAGAATAAACACAGCTGGAGCTTGTTAAGGTAATTACACAGGGGAAAGGATAATGTACTGGGAACTCCTCAGAAGAATCTGATTTGTGGTGAGGGGAGAGAGATAAAAGCTCATTTAGGAACGACATGAACATGCTGCGTAGGTAGCTGTTTATCAGTTAATATCTCCACTGAGATTAAGAAAAGCAGTAGCTTAATAAATTAAGTACTTCCTGGTACGGTTACTGTCCTGGTAACTCCCCAAAAGAATCTGGATTGTGGTGAGGGAACAGAGAAAAAAGCTCATTTAGGACCTGCACTTACGAAGGGGGTAGGCA
>NW_025955963.1:0-36612 GCF_023159225.1 Perognathus longimembris pacificus | reverse complement strand
TGGGGAGTTACCAGTACAGTAACCATACCAGGAAGTACTTAATTTATTAAGCTACTGCTTTTCTTAATCTCAGAGGAGATATTTACTGATATACAGCTACCTACGCAGCATGTTCATGTCGTTCCTAAATGAGCTTTTATCTCTCTCCCCTGACCACAATCAGATTCTTCTGAGGAGTTAACAGTACATTATCCTTTCCCCTGTGTAATTACCTTAACAAGCTCCAGCTGTTTTTATTCTCAGAAGGTTTACTCCCTGATATAGAGCTGCCTACCACCTTCGAAAGTGTAGGTCCTAAATGAGCTTTTTTCTCTGTTCCCTCACCACAATCCAGATTCTTTGGGGAGTTACCAGTACAGTAACCATACCAGGAAGTACTTAATTTATTAAGCTGCTGCTTTTCTTAATCTCAGTGTAGATATTTACTGATAAACAGCTACGTACGCAGCATGTTCATGTCGTTCTTCAATGAGCTTTTATCTCTCCCCTCTCACCACAAATCAGATTCTTCTGAGGAGTTGCCAGTACATTATCCTTGCCCCTGTGTAATTACCTTAACAGGCTCCAGCTGTTTTTATTCTCAGAAGGCTTACTCACTGATATACAGCTGCCTACCCCCTTCGTAAGTGCAGGTCCTAAATGAGCTTTTTTCTCTGTTCCCTCACCACAATCCAGATTCTTTTGGGGAGATATCAGTACAGTAACCATACCAGGAAGTACTTAATTTATTAAGTTACTGCTTTTCTTAATCTCAGTGGAGATATTTACTGATAAACAGCTACGTACGCAGCATGTTCATGTCGTTCCTAAATGAGCTTTTATCTCTCTCTCCTCACCACAAATCAGATTCTTCTGAGGAGTTCCAAGTACATTTTCCTTTCCCCTTTGTAATTACCTTAACAAGCTCCAGCTGTTTTTATTCTCAGAAGGTTTACTCCCTGTTATACAGCTGCCTACCCCCTTCGAAAGTGCAGGTCCTAAATGAGCTTTTTTCTCTGTTCCCTCACCACAATCCAGATTCTTTTGGGGAGTTACCAGTACAGTAACCATACCAGGAAGTACTTAATTTATTAAGCTACTGCTTTTCTTAATCTCAGTGGAGATATTTACTGATGAACAGCTACCTACGCAGCATGTTCATGTCGTTCCTAAATGAGCTTTTATCTCTCTCCCCTCACCACAAATCAGATTCTTCTGAGGAGTTCCCAGTACATTATCCTTTCGCCTGTGTAAATACCTTAAGTCTCCAGGTGTTTTTAGTCTCTGAATGTTTACTCCCTGATATACAGCTGCCTACCCCCTTCGTAAGTGCAGGTCCTAAATGAGCTTTTTTCTCTGTTCCCTCACCACAATCCAGATTCTTTTGGGGAGTTACCAGTACAGTAACCATACCAGGAAGTACTTAATTTATTAAGCTACTGCTTTTCTTAATCTCAGGGGAGATATTTACTGATAAACAGCTACCTACGCAACATGTTCATGTCGTTCCTAAATGAGCTTTTATCTCTTTCTCGTCACCACAAATCAGATTCTTCTGATGAGTTCCCAGTACATTATCCTTTCCGCTGTGTAATTACCTTAACAAGCGCCAGCTGTTTTTATTCTCAGAAGGTTTACTCCCTGATATACAGCTGCCTACCCCCTTCGTAAGTGCAGGTCCTAAATGAGCTTTTTTCTCTGTTCCCTCACCACAATCCAGATTCTTTTGGGGAGTTACCAGTACAGTAACCATACCAGGAAGTACTTAATTTATTAAGCTACTGCTTTTCTTAATCTCAGAGGAGATATTTACTGATAAACAGCTACCTACGCAGCATGTTCATGTCGTTCCTAAATGAGCTTTTATCTCTCTCCCCTGACCACAAATCAGATTCTTCTGAGGAGTTCCAGTACATTATCCTTTCCCCTGTGTAATTACCTTAACAAGCTCCAGCTGTTTTTATTCTCAGAAGGTTTACTCCCTGATATAGAGCTGCCTACAACCTTCGAAATTGTAGGTCCTAAATGAGCTTTTTTCTCTGTTCCCTCACCACAATCCAGATTCTTTGGGGAGTTACCAGTACAGTAACCATACCAGGAAGTACTTAATTTATTAAGCTACTGCTTTTCTTAATCTCAGTGGAGATATTTACTGATGAACAGCTACGTACGCAGCATGTTCATGTCGTTCCTAAATGAGCTTTTATCTCTCTCTCCTCACCACAAATCAGATTCTTCTGAGGAGTTCCAAGTACATTTTCCTTTCCCCTGTGTAATTACCTTAACAAGCTCCAGCTGTTTTTATTCTCAGAAGGTTTACTCCCTGATATACAGCTGCCTACCCCCTTCGAAAGTGCAGGTCCTAAATGAGCTTTTTTCTCTGTTCCCTCACCACAATCCAGATTCTTTTGGGGAGTTACCAGTACAGTAACCATACCAGGAAGTACTTAATTTATTAAGCTACTGCTTTTCTTAATCTCAGTGGAGATATTTACTGATGAACAGCTACCTACGCAGCATGTTCATGTCGTTCCTAAATGAGCTTTAATCTCTCTCCCCTCACCAGAAATCAGATTCTTCTGAGGAGTTCCCAGTACATTATCCTTTCCCCTGTGTAATTACCTTAACAGGCTCCAGCTGTTTTTATTCTCAGAAGGTTTACTCCCTGATATACAGCTGCCTAACCCCTTCGTAAGTGCAGGTCCTAAATGAGCTTTATTCTCTGTTCCCTCACCACAATCCAGATTCTTTTGGGGAGTTACAGTACAGTAACCATACCAGGAAGTACTTAATTTATTAAGTTACTGCCTTTCTTAATCTCAGTGGAGATATTTACTGATAAACAGCTACGTACGCAGCATGTTCATGTCGTTCCTAAATGAGCTTTTATCTCTCTCTCCTCACCACAAATCAGATTCTTCTGAGGAGTTCCAAGTACATTTTTCTTTCCCCTGTGTAATTACCTTAACAAGCTCCAGCTGTTTTTATTCTCAGAAGGTTTACTCCCTGATATACAGCTGCCTACCCCCTTCGAAAGTGCAGGTCCTAAATGAGCTTTTTTCTCTGTTCCCTCACCACAATCCAGATTCTTTTGGGGAGTTACCAGTACAGTAACCATACCAGGAAGTACTTAATTTATTAAGCTACTGCTTTTCTTAATCTAAGGGGAGATATTTACTGATAAACAGCTACCTACGCAGCATGTTTATGTCGTTCCTAAATGAGCTTTTATAGGTTTATCCCCTGATATAGAGCTGCCTACCACCTTCGAAAGTGTAGGTCCTAAATGAGCTTTTTTCTCTGTTCCCTCACCACAATCCACATTCTATGGGGAGTTACCAGTACAGTAACCATACCAGGAAGTACTTAATTTATTAAGCTGCTGCTTTTCTTAATCTCAGTGGAGATATTTACTGATAAACAGCTACCTACGCAGCAAGTTCATGTCGTTCCTAAATGAGCTTTTATCTCTCTCCCCTCACCACAAATCAGAATCTTCTGAGGAGTTCCCAGTACATTATCCTTTCCCCTGTGTAATTACCTTAACAAGCTCCAGCTGTTTTTATTCTCAGAAGGTTTACTCCCTGATATACAGCTGCCTACCCCCTTCGTAAGTGCAGGTCCTAAATGAGCTTTTTTCTCTGTTGCCTCACCAAAATCCAGATTCTTTTGGGGAGTTACCAGTACAGTAACCATACCAGGAAGTACTTAATTTATTAAGCTACTGCTTTTCTTAATCTCAGAGGAGATATTTACTGATAAATAGCTACCTACGCAGCATGTTCATGTCGTTCCTAAATGAGCTTTTATCTCTCTCCCCTCACCACAAATCAGATTCTTCTGAGGAGATCCCAGTACATTATCCTTTCCCCTGTGTAATTACCTTAACAAGCTCCAGCTGTTTTTATTCTCAGAAGGTTTACTCCCTGATATACAGCTGCCTACCCCCTTCGTAAGTGCAGGTCCTAAATGAGCTTTTTTGTCTGTTCCCTCACCACAATCCAGATTGTTTTGGGAGTTACCAGTACAGTAACCATACCAGGAAGTACTTAATTTATGAAGCTACTACTTTTCTTAATCTCAGTGGAGATATTTACTGATAAACAGCTCACTACGCAGCATGTTCAGGTCGTTCTTAAATGAGCTTTTATCTCTCTCCCCTCACCACAAATCAGATTCTTCTGAGGAGTTCCCAGTACATTATTCTTTCCCCTGTGTAATTACCTTAACAAGCTCCAGGTGTTTTTTCTCAGAAGGTTTACTCCCTGATATACAGCTGCCTACCCCCTTCGTAAGTGCAGGTCCTACATGAGCTTTTTTCTCTGTTCCCTCACCACAATCCAGATTCTTTTGGAGAGTTACCAGTACAGTAACCATACCAGGAAGTACTTAATTTATTAAGCTACTGCTTTTCTTAATCTCAGTGGAGATATTTACTGATAAACAGCTACCTACGCAGCATGTTCATGTCGTTCCTAGATGAGCTTTTATCTCTCTCCCCTCACCACAAATCAGATTCTTCTGAGGAGTTCCCAGTACATTATCCTTTCCCCTGTGTAATTACCTTAACAAGCTCCAGGTGTTTTTATTCTCAGAAGGTTTACTCCCTGATATACAGCTGCCTACCCCCTTTGTAAGTCAGGTCCTAAATGAGCTTTTTTCTCTGTTCCCTCACCACAATCCAGATTCTTTTGGGGAGTTACCAGTACAGTAACCATACCAGGAAGTACTTAATTTATTAAGCTACTGCTTTTCTTAATCTCAGTGGAGATATTTACTGATAAACAGCTACCTACGCAGCATGTTCATGTCGTTCCTAAATGAGCTTTTATCTGTATCCCCTCACCACAAATCAGATTCTTCTGAGGAGTTCCCAGTATATTATCCTTTCCCCTGTGTAATTACCTTAACAAGCTCCAGCTGGTTTTATTCTCAGAAGGTTTACTCCCTGATATACAGCTGCCTACCCCCTTCGTAAGTGCAGGTCCTAAATGAGCTTTTTTCTCTGTTCCCTCACCACAATCCAGATTCTTTTGGGGAGTTACCAGTACAGTAACCATACCAGGAAGTACTTAATTTATTAAGCTACTGCTTTTCTTAATCTCAGTGGAGATATTTACTGATAAACAGCTACCTACGCAGCATGTTCATGTCGTTCCTAAATGAGCTTTCATCTCTCTCCCCTCACCACAAATCAGATTCTTCTGACGAGTTCCCAGTACTTTATCATTTCCCCTGTGTAATTACCTTAACAAGCTCCAGGTGTTTTTATTCTCAGAAGGTTTACTCCCTGATATACAGCTGCCTACCCCCTTCGTCAGTGCAGGTACTAAATGAGCTTTTTTCTCTGTTCCCTCACCACAATGCAGATTCTTTGGGGGTTACCAGTACAGTAACCATAACAGGAAGTACTTAATTTATTAAGCTACTGCTTTTCTTAATCTCAGTGGAGATATTACTGATGAACAGCTACCTACGCAGCATGTTCATGTCGTTCCTAAATGAGCTTTAATCTCTCTCCCCTCACCAGAAATCAGATTCTTCTGAGGAGTTCCCAGTACATTATCCTTTCCCCTGTGTAATTACCTTAACAGGCTCCAGCTGTTTTTATTCTCAGAAGGTTTACTCCCTGATATACAGCTGCCTAACCCCTTCGTAAGTGCAGGTCCTAAATGAGCTTTATTCTCTGTTCCCTCACCACAATCCAGATTCTTTTGGGGAGTTACCAGTACAGTAACCATACCAGGAAGTACTTAATTTATTAAGTTACTGCCTTTCTTAATCTCAGTGGAGATATTTACTGATAAACAGCTACGTACGCAGCATGTTCATGTCGTTCCTAAATGAGCTTTTATCTCTCTCTCCTCACCACAAATCAGATTCTTCTGAGGAGTTCCAAGTACATTTTTCTTTTCCCTGTGTAATTACCTTAACAAGCTCCAGCTGTTTTTATTCTCAGAAGGTTTACTCCCTGATATACAGCTGCCTACCCCCTTCGAAAGTGCAGGTCCTAAATGAGCTTTTTTCTCTGTTCCCTCACCACAATCCAGATTCTTTTGGGGAGTTACCAGTACAGTAACCATACCAGGAAGTACTTAATTTATTAAGCTACTGCTTTTCTTAATCTCAGTGGAGATATTTACTGATGAACAGCTACCTACGCAGCATGTTCATGTCGTTCCTAAATGAGCTTTAATCTCTCTCCCCTCACCAGAAATCAGATTCTTCTGAGGAGTTCCCAGTACATTATCCTTTCCCCTGTGTAATTACCTTAACAGGCCCCAGCTGTTTTTATTCTCAGAAGGTTTACTCCCTGATATACAGCTGCCTAACCCCTTCGTAAGTGCAGGTCCTAAATGAGCTTTATTCTCTGTTCCCTCACCACAATCCAGATTCTTTTGGGGAGTTACCAGTACAGTAACCATACCAGGAAGTACTTAATTTATTAAGCTACTGCTTTTCTTAATCTCAGGGGAGATATTTACTGATAAACAGCTACCTACGCAGCATGTTTATGTCGTTCCTAAATGAGCTTTTATAGGTTTATCCCCTGATATAGAGCTGCCTACCACCTTCGAAAGTGTAGGTCCTAAATGAGCTTTTTTCTCTGTTCCCTCACCACAATCCACATTCTTTGGGGAGTTACCAGTACAGTAACCATACCAGGAAGTACTTAATTTATTAAGCTACTGCTTTTCTTAATCTCAGTGGAGATATTTACTGATAAACAGCTACCTACGCAGCATGTTCATGTCGTTCCTAGATGAGCTTTTATCTCTCTCCCCTCACCACAAATCAGATTCTTCTGAGGAGTTCCCAGTACATTATCCTTTCCCCTGTGTAATTACCTTAACAAGCTCCAGGTGTTTTTATTCTCAGAAGGTTTACTCCCTGATATACAGCTGCCTACCCCCTTTGTAAGTTCAGGTCCTAAATGAGCTTTTTTCTCTGTTCCCTCACCACAATCCAGATTCTTTTGGGGAGTTACCAGTACAGTAACCATACCAGGAAGTACTTAATTTATTAAGCTACTGCTTTTCTTAATCTCAGTGGAGATATTTACTGATAAACAGCTACCTACGCAGCATGTTCATGTCGTTCCTAAATGAGCTTTTATCTGTCTCCCCTCACCACAAATCAGATTCTTCTGAGGAGTTCCCAGTATATTATCCTTTCCCCTGTGTAATTACCTTAACAAGCTCCAGCTGGTTTTATTCTCAGAAGGTTTACTCCCTGATATACAGCTGCCTACCCCCTTCGTAAGTGCAGGTCCTAAATGAGCTTTTTTCTCTGTTCCCTCACCACAATCCAGATTCTTTTGGGGAGTTACCAGTACAGTAACCATACCAGGAAGTACTTAATTTATTAAGCTACTGCTTTGCTTAATCTCAGTGGAGATATTTCCTGATAAACAGATACCTACGCTGCATGTTCATGTCGTTCCTAAATGAGCTTTTATCTCTCTCCCCTCACCACAAATCAGATTCTTCTGAGGAGTTCCCAGTACAGTATCCTTTCCCCTGTGTAATTACCTTAACAAGCTCCAGCTGTTTTTATTCTCAGAAGGTTTACTCCCTGATATACAGCTGCCTACCCCCTTCGTAAGTGCAGGTCCTAAATGAGCTTTTTTTCTCTGTTCCCCTCACCAAAATCCAGATTCTTTTGGGGAGTTACCAGTACAGTAACCATACCAGGAAGTACTTAATTTATTAAGCTACTGCTTTTCTTAATCTCAGTGGAGATATTTACTGATAAACAGCTACCTACGCAGCATGTTCATGTCGTTCCTAAATGAGCTTTCATCTCTCTCCCCTCACCACAAATCAGATTCTTCTGACGAGTTCCCAGTACTTTATCATTTCCCCTGTGTAATTACCTTAACAAGCTCCAGGTGTTTTTATTCTCAGAAGGTTTACTCCCTGATATACAGCTGCCTACCCCCTTCGTAAGTGCAGGTCCTAAATGAGCTTTTTTCTCTGTTCCCTCACCACAATCCAGATTCTTTTGGGGAGTTACCAGTACAGTAACCATACCAGGAAGTACTTATTTTATTAAGCTACTGCTTTTCTTAATCTCAGTGGAGATATTTACTGATAAACAGCTACCTACGCAGCATGTTCATGTCGTTCCTAAATGAGCTTTTATCTCTCTCCCCTCACCACAAATCAGATTCTTCTGAGGAGTTCCCAGTACATTATCCTTTCCCCTGTGTAATTACCTTAACAAGCTCCAGCTGTTTTTATTCTCAGAAGGTTTACTCCCTGATATACAGCTGCCTACCCCCTTCGTAAGTGCAGGTCCTAAATGAGCTTTTTACTCTGTTCCCTCACCAAAATCCAGATTCTTTTGGGGAGTTACCAGTACAGTAACCATACCAGGAAGTACTTAATTTATTAAGCTACTGCTTTTCTTAATCTCAGTGGAGATATTTACTGATAAACAGCTACGTACGCAGCATGTTCATGTCGTTCCTAAATGAGCTTTTATCTCTCACCCCCTCACCACAAATCAGATTCTTCTGAGGAGTTCCCAGTACATTATCCTTTCCCCTGTGTAATTACCTTAACAATCTCCAGCTGTTTTTATTCTAAGAATGTTTACTCCCTGATATACTGTTGCCTACCCCCTTCATAAGTGCAGGTCCTTAATGAGCTTTTTTTTCTGTTCAGTCACCACAATCCAGATTCTTTTGGGGAGTTCCCAGTACAGTAACCATACCAGGAAGTACTTAATTTATTTAGCTACTGCTTTTCTTAATCTCAGTGGAGATATTTACTGATAAACAGCTACCTATGCAGCACGTTCATGTCTTTCCTAAATGAGCTTTTATCTCTCTCCCCTCACCACAATCAGATTCTTCTGAGGAGTTCCCAGTACATTATCCTTTCCCCTGTGTAATTACCTTAACAAGCTCCAGCTGTTTTTATTCTCAGAAGGTGTACTCCATGATATACAGCTGCCTACCCCCTTCGTAAGTGCAGGTCCTAAATGAGCTTTTTTCTCTGTTCCCTCACCACAATCTAGATTCTTTTGGGGAGTTACCAGTACAGTAACCATACCAGGAAGTACTTAATTTATTAAGCTACTGCTTTTCTTAATCTCAGTGGAGATATTTACTGATAAACAGCTACATACGCAGCATGTTCATGACGTTCCTAAATGAGCTTTCTTCTCTACCCCCTCACCACAAATCAGATTCTTCTGAGGAGTTCCCAGTACTTTATCATTTCCCCTGCGTAATTAACTTAACAAGCTCCAGGTTTTTTTATTCTCAGAAGGTTTACTCCCTGATATACAGCTGCCTACCCCCTTCGTCAGTGCAGGTCCTAAATGAGCTTTTTTCTCTGTTCCCTCACCACAATCCAGATTCTTTTGGGGGTTACCAGTACAGTAACCATAACAGGAAGTACTTAATTTATTAAGCTACTGCTTTTCTTAATCTCAGTGGAGATATTTACTGATAAACAGCTACCTACGCAGCATGTTCATGTCGTTCCTAAATGAGCTTTTATCTCTCTCCCCTCACCACAAATCAGATTCTTCTGAGGAGTTCCCAGTACATTATCCTTTCCCCTGTGTAATTACCTTAACAAGCTCCAGCTGTTTTTATTCTCAGAAGTTTTACTCCCTGATATACAGCTGCCTACCCCCTTCGTAAGTGCAGGTCCTAAATGAGCTTTTTTCTCTGTTCCCTCACCACAATCCAGATTCTTTTGGGGAGTTACCAGTACAGTAACCATACCAGGAAGTACTTAATTTATTAAGCTACTGCTTTTCTTAATCTCAGTGGAGATATTTACTGATAAACAGCTATGTACGCAGCATGTTCATGTCTTTTCTAAATGAGATTTTATCTCTCACCCCTCACCACAAATCAGATTCTTCTGAGGAGTTCCCAGTACATTATCCTTTCCCCTGTGTAATTACCTTAACAAGCTCCAGCTGTTTTTATTGACAGAAGGTTTACTCCCTGATATACAGCTGCCTACCCCCTTCGTAAGTGCAGGTCCTAAATGAGCTTTTTTCTCTGTTCCCTCACCACAATCCAGATTCTTTTGGGGAGTTACCAGTACAGTAACCATAACAGGAAGTACTTAATTTATTAAGCTACTGCTTTTCTTAATCTCAGTGGAGATATTTACTGATAAACAGCTACCTACGCAGCATGTTCATGTCGTTCTTAAATGAGCTTTTATCTCTCTCCCCTCACCACAAATCAGATTCTTCTGAGGAGTTCCCAGTACATTATCCTTTCCACTGTGTAATTACCTTAACAAGCTCAAGCTGTTTTTATTCTCAGAAGGTTTACTCCCTGATATACAGCTGCCTACCCCCTTCGTAAGTGCAGGTCCTAAATGAGCTTTCTGCTCTGTTCCCTCACCACAATCCAGATTCTTTTGGGGAGTTACCAGTACAGTAACCATAACAGGAAGTACTTAATTTATTAAGGTACTGCTTTTCTTAATCTCAGTGGAGATATTTACTGATAAACAGCTACCTACGCAGCATGTTCATGTCGTTCTTAAATGAGCTTTTATCTCTCTCCCCTCACCACAAATCAGATTCTTCTGAGGAGTTCCCAGTACATTATCCTTTCCCCTGTGTAATTACCTTAACAAGCTCCAGCTGTTTTTATTCTCAGACGGTTTACTCCCTGATATACAGCTGCCTACCCCCTTCGTAAGTGCAGGTCCTAAATGAGCTTTTTTCTCTGTTGTCTCACCACAATCCAGATTCTTTTGGGGAGTTACCAGTACAGTTACCATACCAGGAAGTACTTAATTTATTAAGCTACTGCTTTTCTTAATCTCAGTGGAGATATTTACTGATAAACAGCTACCTACGCAGCATGTTCATGTCGTTCCTAAATGAGCTTTTATCTCTCTCCCCTCACCACCAATCAGATTCTTCTGTGGAGTTCCCAGTACATTATCCTTTCCCCTGTGTAATTACCTTAACAAGCTCCAGCTGTTTTTATTCTCAGAAGGTTTACTGCCTGATATACAGCTGTCTACCCAGTTCGTAAGTGCAGGTCCTAAATGAGCTTTTTTCTCTGTTCCCTCACCACAATCCAGATTCTTTTGGGGAGTTACCAGTATAGTAAATATACCAGGAAGTACTTAATTTATTAAGCTACTGCTTTTCTTAATCTCAGTGGAGATATTTACTGATTAACAGCTACCTATGCAGCATGTTCATGTCGTTCCTAAATGAGCTTTTATCTCTCTCCCCTCACCACAAATCAGATTCTTTTGAGGAGTTCCCAGTACATTATCCTTTCCACTGTGTAATTACCTTAACAAGCTCCAGCTGTTTTTATTCTCAGAAGGTTTACTCCCTGTTATACAGCTGCCTACCCCCTTCGTAAGTGCAGGTCCTAAATGAGCTTTCTGCTCTGTTCCCTCACCACAATCCAGATTCTTTTGGGGGTTACCAGTACAGTAACCATAACAGGAAGTACTTAATTTATTAAGCTACTGCTTTTCTTAATCTCAGTGGAGATATTTACTGATAAACAGCTACCTACGCAGCATGTTCATGTCGTTCCTAAATGAGCTTTTATCTCTCTCCCCTCACCACAAATCAGATTCTTCTGAGGAGTTCCCAGTACATTATCCTTTCCCCTGTGTAATTACCTTAACAAGCTCCAGCTGTTTTTATTCTCAGAAGTTTTACTCCCTGATATACAGCTGCCTACCCCCTTCGTAAGTGCAGGTCCTAAATGAGCTTTTTTCTCTGTTCCCTCACCACAATCCAGATTCTTTTGGGGAGTTACCAGTACAGTAACCATACCAGGAAGTACTTAATTTATTAAGCTACTGCTTTTCTTAATCTCAGTGGAGATATTTACTGATAAACAGCTATGTACGCAGCATGTTCATGTCTTTTCTAAATGAGATTTTATCTCTCACCCCTCACCACAAATCAGATTCTTCTGAGGAGTTCCCAGTACATTATCCTTTCCCCTGTGTAATTACCTTAACAAGCTCCAGCTGTTTTTATTGACAGAAGGTTTACTCCCTGATATACAGCTGCCTACCCCCTTCGTAAGTGCAGGTCCTAAATGAGCTTTTTTCTCTGTTCCCTCACCACAATCCAGATTCTTTTGGGGAGTTACCAGTACAGTAACCATAACAGGAAGTACTTAATTTATTAAGCTACTGCTTTTCTTAATCTCAGTGGAGATATTTACTGATAAACAGCTACCTACGCAGCATGTTCATGTCGTTCTTAAATGAGCTTTTATCTCTCTCCCCTCACCACAAATCAGATTCTTCTGAGGAGTTCCCAGTACATTATCCTTTCCACTGTGTAATTACCTTAACAAGCTCAAGCTGTTTTTATTCTCAGAAGGTTTACTCCCTGATATACAGCTGCCTACCCCCTTCGTAAGTGCAGGTCCTAAATGAGCTTTCTGCTCTGTTCCCTCACCACAATCCAGATTCTTTTGGGGAGTTACCAGTACAGTAACCATAACAGGAAGTACTTAATTTATTAAGGTACTGCTTTTCTTAATCTCAGTGGAGATATTTACTGATAAACAGCTACCTACGCAGCATGTTCATGTCGTTCTTAAATGAGCTTTTATCTCTCTCCCCTCACCACAAATCAGATTCTTCTGAGGAGTTCCCAGTACATTATCCTTTCCCCTGTGTAATTACCTTAACAAGCTCCAGCTGTTTTTATTCTCAGACGGTTTACTCCCTGATATACAGCTGCCTACCCCCTTCGTAAGTGCAGGTCCTAAATGAGCTTTTTTCTCTGTTGTCTCACCACAATCCAGATTCTTTTGGGGAGTTACCAGTACAGTTACCATACCAGGAAGTACTTAATTTATTAAGCTACTGCTTTTCTTAATCTCAGTGGAGATATTTACTGATAAACAGCTACCTACGCAGCATGTTCATGTCGTTCCTAAATGAGCTTTTATCTCTCTCCCCTCACCACCAATCAGATTCTTCTGAGGAGTTCCCAGTACATTATCCTTTCCCCTGTGTAATTACCTTAACAAGCTCCAGCTGTTTTTATTCTCAGAAGGTTTACTGCCTGATATACAGCTGTCTACCCAGTTCGTAAGTGCAGGTCCTAAATGAGCTTTTTTCTCTGTTCCCTCACCACAATCCAGATTCTTTTGGGGAGTTACCAGTATAGTAAATATACCAGGAAGTACTTAATTTATTAAGCTACTGCTTTTCTTAATCTCAGTGGAGATATTTACTGATTAACAGCTACCTATGCAGCATGTTCATGTCGTTCCTAAATGAGCTTTTATCTCTCTCCCCTCACCACAAATCAGATTCTTTTGAGGAGTTCCCAGTACATTATCCTTTCCACTGTGTAATTACCTTAACAAGCTCCAGCTGTTTTTATTCTCAGAAGGTTTACTCCCTGTTATACAGCTGCCTACCCCCTTCGTAAGTGCAGGTCCTAAATGAGCTTTCTGCTCTGTTCCCTCACCACAATCCAGATTCTTTTGGGGAGTTACCAGTACAGTAACCATACCAGGAAGTACTTAATTTATTAAGGTACTGCTTTTCTTAATCTCAGTGGAGATATTTACTGATAAACAGCTACCTACGCAGCATGTTCATGTCGTTCTTAAATGAGCTTTTATCTCTCTCCCCTCACCACAAATCAGATTCTTCTGAGGAGTTCCCAGTACATTATCCTTTCCCCTGTGTAATTACCTTAACAAGCTCCAGCTGTTTTTATTCTCAGAAGGTTTACTCCCTGATATACAGCTGCCTACCCCCTTCGTAAGTGCAGGTCCTAAATGAGCTTTTTTCTCTGTTGTCTCACCACAATCCAGATTCTTTTGGGGAGTTACCAGTACAGTTACCATACCAGGAAGTACTTAATTTATTAAGCTACTGCTTTTCTTAATCTCAGTGGAGATATTTACTGATAAACAGCTACCTACGCAGCATGTTCATGTCGTTCCTAAATGAGCTTTTATCTCTCTCCCCTCACCACCAATCAGATTCTTCTGAGGAGTTCCCAGTACATTATCCTTTCCCCTGTGTAATTACCTTAACAAGCTCCACCAGTTTTTATTCTCCGAAGGTTTACTCCCTGATATACAGCTGCCTACCCCCTTCGTAAGTGCAGGTCCTAAATGAGCTTTTTTCTCTGTTCCCTCACCACAATCCAGATTCTTTTGGGGAGTAACCAGTACAGTAACCATACCAGGAAGTACTTAATTTATTAAGCTACTGCTTTTCTTGATCTCAGTGGAGATATTTACTGATAAACAGCTACCTACGCAGCATGTTCATCTCGTTATTAGATGAGCTTTTATCTCTCTCCCCTCACCACAAATCAGATTCTTCTGAGGAGTTCCCAGTACATTATCCTTTCCCCTGTGTAATTACCTTAACAAGCTCCAGGTGTTTTTATTCTCAGAAGGTTTACTCCCTGATATACATCTGCCTACCCCCTTCGTAAGTGCAGGTCCTACATGAGGTTTTTTCTCTGTTCCCTCACCACAATCCAGATTCTTTTGGGCAGTTACCAGTACAGTAACCATACCAGGAAGTACTTAATTTATTAAGCTACTGCTTTTCTTAATCTCAATGGAAATATTTACTGATAAACAGCTACCTACACAGCATGTTCATGTCGTTCCTAAATGAGCTTTTATCTCTCTCCCCTCACCACAAATCAGATTCTTCTGAGGAGTTCCCAGTACATTATCCTTTCCCCTGTGTAATTACCTTAACAAGCTCCAGCTGTTTTTATTCTCAGAAGGTTTACTCCCTGATATACAGCTGCCTACCCCCTTCGTAAGTGCAGGTCCTAAATGAGCTTTTTTCTCTGTTCCCTCACCACAATCCAGATTCTTTTGGGGAGTTACCAGTACAGTAACCATACCAGGAAGTACTTAATTTATTAAGCTACTGCTTTTCTTAATCTCAGTGGAGATATTTACTGATAAACAGCTACGTACCCAGCATGTTCATGTCGTTCGTAAATGAGCTTTTATCACTCTCCCCTCACCACAAATCAGATTCTTCTGAGGAGTTCCCAGTACATTATCCTTTCCCCTGTGTAATTACCTTAACAAGCTCCAGCTGGTTTTATTCTCAGAAGGTTTACTCCCTGATATACAGCTGCCTACCCCCTTCGTAAGTGCAGGTCTTACATGAGCTTTTTTCTCTGTTCCCTCACCACAATCCAGATTCTTTTGGAGAGTTACCAGTACAGTAAGCATACCAGGAAGTACTTAATTTATTAAGCTACTGCTTTTCTTAATCTCAGTGGAGATATTTACTGATAAACAGCTACCTAAGCAGCATGTTCATGTCGTTCCTAAATGAGCTTTTATCTCTCTCCCCTCACCACAAGTCAGATACTTCTGAGGAGTTCCCAGTACATTATCCTTTCCCCTGTGTAATTACCTTAACAAGCTCCAGCTGTTTTTATTCTCCGAAGGTTTACTCCCTGATATACAGCTGCCTACCCCCTTCGAAAGTGCAGGTCCTAAATGAGCTTTTTTCTCTGTTCCCTCACCACAATCCAGATTCTTTTGGGGAGTTACCAGTACAGTAACCATACCAGGAAGTACTTAATTTATTAAGCTACTGCTTTTCTTAATCTCAGTGGAGATATTTACTGATAAACAGCTACGTACGCAGCATGTTCATGTCGTTCCTAAATGAGCTTTTATCTTTCTCCCCTCACCACAAATCAGATTCTTCTGAGGAGTTCCCAGAACTTTATCCTTTCCCCTGTGTAATTACCTTAACAAGCTCCAGCTGTTTTTATTCTCAGAAGGTTTACTCCCTGATATACACCTGCCTAGCCCCTTCGAAAATGCAGGTCCTAAATGAGCTTTTTTCTCTGTTAACTCACCAAAATCCAGATTCTTTGGGGAGTTACCAGTACAGTAACCATACCAGGAAGTACTTAATTTATTAAGGTACCGCTTTTCTTAATCTCAGTGGAAATATTTACTGATAAACAGCTACCTTCGCAGCATGTTCATGTCGTTCCTAAATGAGCTTTTATCTCTCTCCCCTCACCAAAAATCAGATTCTTCTGAGGAGTTCCCAGTACATTTTCCTTTCCCCTGTGTAATTACCTTAACAAGCTCCAGCTGTTTTTATTCTCAGAAGGTTTACTCGCTGATATACAGCTGCCTACCCCCTTCGTAAGTGCAGGTCCTAAATGAGCTTTTTTCTCTGTTCCCTCACCACAATCCAGATTCTTTTGGAGAGTTACCAGTACAGTAACCATACCAGGAAGTACTTAATTTATTAAGCTACTGCTTTTCTTAATCTCAGGGGAGATATTTACTGATAAACAGCTAACTACGCAGCATGTTCATGTCGTTCCTACATGAGCTTTTATCTCTCTCCCCTCACCACAAATCAGATTCTTCTGAGGAGTTCCCAGTACATTATCCTTTCCCCCGTGTAATTACCTTAACAAGCTCCAGCTGTTTTTATTCTCAGAAGGTTTACTCCCTGATATACAGCTGCCTACCCCCTTTGTAAGTGCAGGTCCTAAATGAGCTTTTTTCTCTGTTCCCTCACCACAATCCAGATTCTTCTGGGGAGTTACCAGTACAGTAACCATACCAGGAAGTACTTAATTTATTAAGCTACTGCTTTTCTTAATCTCAGTGGAGATATTTACTGATAAACAGCTACCTACGCAGCATGTTCATGTCGTCCCTAAATGAGCTTTTATCTCTCTCCCCTCACCACAAATCAGATTCTTCTGAGGAGTTCCCAGTACATTATCCTTTCCGCTGTGTAATTACCTTAACAAGCTCCAGCTGTTTTTATTCTCAGAAGGTTTACTCCCTGATATACTGCTGCCTACCCCCTTCGTAAGTGCAGGTCCTAAATGAGCTTTTTCTCTGTTCCCTCACAACAATCCAGATTCTTTTGGGGAGTTACCAGTACTGTAACCAGACCAGGAAGTACTTAATTTATTAAGCTGCTGCTTTTCTTAATCTCAGTGGAGATATTTACTGATAAACAGCTACGTAGGCAGCATGTTCATGTCGTTCCTAAATGAGCTTTTATCTCTCTCCCCTCACCACAAATCAGATTCTTCTGAGGAGTTCCCAGTACATTATCCTTTCCCCTGTGTAATTACCTTAACAAGCTCCAGCTGTTTTTATTCTCAGAAGGTTTACTCCCTGATCTACAGCTGCCTACCCCCTTCGTAAGTGCAAGTCTTAAATGAGCTTTTTTCTCTGTTCCCTCACCACAATCCAGATTCTTTTGGGGAGTTACCAGTACAGTAACCATACCAGGAAGTACTTATTTTATTAATCTACTGCTTTTCTTAATCTCAGTGGAGATATTTACTGATAAACAGCTACCTACGCAGCATGTTCATGTCGTTCCTAAATGAGCTTTTATCTCTCTACCCACACCACAAATCAGATTCTTCTGAGGAGTTCCCAGTACATTATCCTTTCCCCTGTGTAATTACCTTAACAAGCTCCAGCTGTTTTTATTCTCAGAAGGTTTTCTCCCTGATATACAGCTGCCTACCCCCTTCGTAAGTGCAGGTCCTAAATGAGCTTTCTTCTCTGTTCCCTCACCACAATCCAGATGCTTTTGGGGAGTTACTAGTACAGTAACCATACCAGGAATTACTTAATTTATTAAGCTACTGCTTTTCTTAATCTCAGTGGAGATATTTACTGATAAACAGCTACGTACGCAGCATGTTCATGTCGTTCCTAAATGAGCTTTTATCTCTCTCCCCTCACCACAAATCAGATTCTTCTGAGAAGTTCCCAGTACATTATCCTTTCCCCTGTGTAATTACCTTAACAAGCTCCAGCTGTTTTTATACTCAGAAGGTTTACTCCCTGATATACAGCTGCCTACCCCCTTCGTAAGTGCAGGTCCTAAATGAGCTTTTTTCTCTGTTCCCTCACCACAATCCAGATTCCTTTTTGGAGTGACCAGTACAGTACCCATACCAGGAAGTACTTAATTTATTAAGCTACTGCTTTTCTTAATCTCAGTGGAGATATTTACTGATAAACAGCTACCTACGCAGCATGTTCATGTCATTCCTAAATGAGCTTTAATCTCTCTCCCTTCACCAGAAATCAGATTCTTCTGAGGATTTCCCAGTACATTATCCTTTCCCCTGTGTAATTACCTTAACAAGCTCCAGCTGTTTTTATTCTCAAAAGGTTTACTCCCTGATATACAGCTGCCTACCCCCTTCGAAAGTGCAGGTCCTAAATGAGCTTTTTTCTCTGTTCCCTCACCACAATCCAGATTCTTTTGGGGAGTTACCAGTACAGTAACCATACCAGGAAGTACTTAATTTATTAAGCTACTGCTTTTCTTAATCTCAGTGAAGATATTTACTGATAAACAGCTACGTACGCATCATGTTCATGTCGTTCCTAAATGAGCTTTTATCTCTCTCCCCTCACCACAAATCAGATTCTTCCTAATTGTTCCCAGTACATTATCCTTTCCCCTGTGTAATTACCTTAACAAGCTCCAGCTGTCTTTCTCTCAGAAGGTTTACTCCCTGACATACAGCTGCCTACCCCCTTCGTAAGTGCAGGTCCTAAATGAGCTTTTTTCTCTGTTCCCTCACCACAATCCAGATTCTTTTGGGGAGTTACCAGTACAGAAACCATACCAGGAAGTACTTAATTTATTAAGCTACTGCTTTTCTTAATCTCAGAGGAGATATTTACTGATAAACAGCTACGTACGCAGCATGTTCCTGTCGTTCCTAAATGAGCTTTTATCTCTCTCCCCTCACAACAAATCAGATTCTTCTGAGGAATTCCCAGTATATTATAATTTCCCCTGTGTAATTACCTTAACAAGCTCCAGCTGTTTTTATTCTCAGAAGGTTTACTCCCTGATATACAGCTGCCTACTCCCTTCGTAGTGCAGGTCCTAAATGAGCTTTTTTCTCTGTTCCCTCACCACAATCGAGATTCATTTGGGGAGTTACCAGTAGAGTAACCATGTCAGGAAGTACTTAATTTATTAAGCTACTGCTTTTCTTAATCTCAGTGGAGATATTTACTTATAAACAGCTACCTACGCAGCATGTTCATGTCGTTCCTAAATGAGCTTTTATCTCTCTCCCCTCACCACAAATCAGATTCTTCTGAGGAGTTCCCAGTACATTATCCTTTCCCCTGTGTAATTACCATAACAAGCTCCAGCTGTTTTTATTCTCAGAAGGTTTACTCCCTGATATACAGCTGCCTACCCCCTTCGTAAGTGCAGGTCCTAAATGAGCTTTTTTCTCTGTTCCCAAACCACAATCCAGATTCTTTTGGGGAGTTACCAGTACAGTAACCATACCAGGAAGTACTTAATTTATTAAGCTACTGCTTTTCTTAATCTCAGTGGAGATATTTACTGATAAACAGCTACCTACGCAGCATGTTCATGTCGTTCTTAAATGAGCTTTTATCTCTCTCCCCTCACAACAAATCAGATTCTTCTGAGGAGTTCCCAGTATATTATCCTTTCCCCTGTGTAATTACCTTAACAAGCTCCAGCTGTTTTTATTCTCAGAAGGTTTACTCCCTGATATACGGCTGCCTACCCCCTTCGTAAGTGCAGGTCTTAAATGAGCTTTTTTCTCTGTTCCCTCACCACAATCCAGATTCTTTTTTGGAGTGACCAGTACAGTAACCATACCAGGAAGTACTTAATTTATTAAGCTACTGCTTTTCTTAATCTCAGTGGAGATATTTACTGATAAACAGCTACCTACGCAGCATGTTCAAGTCATTCCTAAATGAGCTTTAATCTCTCTCCCCTCACCAGAAATCAGATTCTTCTGAGGAGTTCCCAGTACATTATCCTTTCCCCTGTGTAATTACCTTAACAAGCTCCAGCTGGTTTTATTCTCAGAAGGTTTACTCCCTGATATACAGCTGCCTACCCCCTTCGTAAGTGCAGGTCTTACATGAGCTTTTTTCTCTGTTCCCTCACCACAATCCAGATTCTTTTGGAGAGTTACAAGTACAGTAACCATACCAGGAAGTACTTAATTTATTAAGCTACTGCTTTTCTTAATCTCAGTGGAGATATTTACTGATAAACAGCTACCTAAGCAGCATGTTCATGTCGTTCCTAAATGAGCTTTTACTCTCTCCCCTCACCACAAGTCAGATACTTCTGAGGAGTTCCCAGTACATTATCCTTTCCCCTGTGTAATTACCTTAACAAGCTCCAGCTGTTTTTATTCTCAGAAGGTTTACTCCCTGATATACAGCTGCCTACCCCCTTCGAAAGTGCAGGTCCTAAATGAGCTTTTTTCTCTGTTCCCTCACCACAATCCAGATTCTTTTGGGGAGTTACCAGTACAGTAACCATACCAGGAAGTACTTAATTTATTAAGCTACTGCTTTTCTTAATCTCAGTGGAGATATTTACTGATAAACAGCTACGTACGCAGCATGTTCATGTCGTTCCTAAATGAGCTTTTATCTCTCTCCCCTCACCACAAATCAGATTCTTCTGAGGAGTTCCCAGTACTTTATCCTTTCCCCTGTGTAATTACCTTAACAAGCTCCAGCTGTTTTTATTCTCAGAAGGTTTACTCCCTGATATACACCTGCCTAGCCCCTTCGAAAATGCAGGTCCTAATTGAGCTTTTTTCTCTGTTAACTCACCAAAATCCAGATTCTTTGGGGAGTTACCAGTACAGTAACCATACCAGGAAGTACTTAATTTATTAAGGTACCGCTTTTCTTATTCTCAGTGGAAATATTTACTGATAAACAGCTACCTTCGCAGCATGTTCATGTCGTTCCTAAATGAGCTTTTATCTCTCTCCCCTCACCAAAAATCAGATTCTTCTGAGGAGTTCCCAGTACATTTTCCTTTCCCCTGTGTAATTACCTTAACAAGCTCCAGCTGTTTTTATTCTCAGAAGGTTTACTCGCTGATATACAGCTGCCTACCCCCTTTGTAAGTGCAGGTCCTAAATGAGCTTTTTTCTCTGTTCCCTCACCACAATCCAGATTCTTTTGGAGAGTTACCAGTACAGTAACCATACCAGGAAGTACTTAATTTATTAAGCTACTGCTTTTCTTAATCTCAGGGGAGATATTTACTGATAAACAGCTACCTACGCAGCATGTTCATGTCGTTCCTACATGAGCTTTTATCTCTCTCCCCTCACCACAAATCAGATTCTTCTGAGGAGTTCCCAGTACATTATCCTTTCCCCCGTGTAATTACCTTAACAAGCTCCAGCTGTTTTTATTCTCAGAAGGTTTACTCCCTGATATACAGCTGCCTACCCCCTTTGTAAGTGCAGGTCCTAAATGAGCTTTTTTCTCTGTTCCCTCACCACAATCCAGATTCTTCTGGGGAGTTACCAGTACAGTAACCATACCAGGAAGTACTTAATTTATTAAGCTAATGCTTTTCTTAATCTCAGTGGAGATATTTACTGATAAACAGCTACCTACGCAGCATGTTCATGTCGTCCCTAAATGAGCTTTTATCTCTCTCCCCTCACCACAAATCAGATTCTTCTGAGGAGTTCCCAGTACATTATCCTTTCCGCTGTGTAATTACCTTAACAAGCTCCAGCTGTTTTTATTCTCAGAAGGTTTACTCCCTGATATACTGCTGCCTACCCCCTTCGTAAGTGCAGGTCCTAAATGAGCTTTTTCTCTGTTCCCTCACAACAATCCAGATTCTTTTGGGGAGTTACCAGTACTGTAACCAGACCAGGAAGTACTTAATTTATTAAGCTGCTGCTTTTCTTAATCTCAGTGGAGATATTTACTGATAAACAGCTACCTACGCAGCATGTTCATGTCGTTCCTAAATGAGCTTTTATCTCTCTACCCACACCACAAATCAGATTCTTCTGAGGAGTTCCCAGTACATTATCCTTTCCCCTGTGTAATTACCTTAACAAGCTCCAGCTGATTTTATTCTCAGAAGGTTTACTCCCTGATATACAGCTGCCTACCCCCTTCGTAAGTGCAGGTCATAAATGAGCTTTTTTCTCTGTTCCCTCACCACAATCCAGATTCTTTTGGGGAGTTACCAGTACAGTAACCATACCAGGAAGTACTTAATTTATTAAGCTACTGCTTTTCTTAATCTCAGTGGAGACATTTACTGATAAACAGCTACCTATGCAGCATGTTCATGTCGTTCCTAAATGAGCTTTTATCTCTCTCCCCTCACCACAAATCAGATTCTTCTCAGGAGTTCCCAGTACATTATCCTTTCCCCTGTGTAATTACCTTAACAAGCTCCAGCTGTTTTTATTCTCAGAAGGTTTACTCCCTGATATACAGCTGCCTACCCCCTTCGTAAGTGCAGGTCCTAAATGAGCTTTTTTCTCTGTTCCCTCACCACAATCCAGATGCTTTTGGGGAGTTACTAGTACAGTAACCATACCAGGAATTACTTAATTTATTAAGCTACTGCTTTTCTTAATCTCAGTGGAGATATTTACTGATAAACAGCTACGTACGCAGCATGTTCATGTCGTTCCTAAATGAGCTTTTATCTCTCTCCCCTCACCACAAATCAGATTCTTCTGAGAAGTTCCCAGTACATTATCCTTTCCCCTGTGTAATTACCTTAACAAGCTCCAGCTGTTTTTATTCTCAGAAGGTTTACTCCCTGATATACAGCTGCCTACCCCCTTCGTAAGTGCAGGTCCTAAATGAGCTTTTTTCTCTGTTCCCTCACCACAATCCAGATTCCTTTTTGGAGTGACCAGTACAGTAACCATACCAGGAAGTACTTAATTTATTAAGCTACTGCTTTTCTTAATCTCAGTGGAGATATTTACTGATAAACAGCTACCTACGCAGCATGTTCATGTCATTCCTAAATGAGCTTTAATCTCTCTCCCTTCACCAGAAATCAGATTCTTCTGAGGATTTCCCAGTACATTATCCTTTCCCCTGTGTAATTACCTTAACAAGCTCCAGCTGTTTTTATTCTCAAAAGGTTTACTCCCTGATATACAGCTGCCTACCCCCTTCGAAAGTGCAGGTCCTAAATGAGCTTTTTTCTCTGTTCCCTCACCACAATCCAGATTCTTTTGGGGAGTTACCAGTACAGTAACCATACCAGGAAGTACTTAATTTATTAAGCTACTGCTTTTCTTAATCTCAGTGAAGATATTTACTGATAAACAGCTACGTACGCATCATGTTCATGTCGTTCCTAAATGAGCTTTTATCTCTCTCCCCTCACCACAAATCAGATTCTTCCTAATTGTTCCCAGTACATTATCCTTTCCCCTGTGTAATTACCTTAACAAGCTCCAGCTGTCTTTCTCTCAGAAGGTTTACTCCCTGACATACAGCTGCCTACCCCCTTCGTAAGTGCAGGTCCTAAATGAGCTTTTTTCTCTGTTCCCTCACCACAATCCAGATTCTTTTGGGGAGTTACCAGTACAGTAACCATACCAGGAAGTACTTAATTTATTAAGCTACTGCTTTTCTTAATCTCAGAGGAGATATTTACTGATAAACAGCTACGTACGCAGCATGTTCCTGTCGTTCCTAAATGAGCTTTTATCTCTCTCCCCTCACAACAAATCAGATTCTTCTGAGGAGTTCCCAGTATATTATCCTTTCCCCTGTGTAATTACCTTAACAAGCTCCAGCTGTTTTTATTCTCAGAAGGTTTACTCCCTGATATACGGCTGCCTACCCCCTTCGTAAGTGCAGGTCTTAAATGAGCTTTTTTCTCTGTTCCCTCACCACAATCCAGATTCTTTTTTGGAGTGACCAGTACAGTAACCATACCAGGAAGTACTTAATTTATTAAGCTACTGCTTTTCTTAATCTCAGTGGAGATATTTACTGATAAACAGCTACCTACGCAGCATGTTCAAGTCATTCCTAAATGAGCTTTAATCTCTCTCCCCTCACCAGAAATCAGATTCTTCTGAGGAGTTCCCAGTACATTATCCTTTCCCCTGTGTAATTACCTTAACAAGCTCCAGCTGTTTTTATTCTCAGAAGGTTTACTCCCTGATATACAGCTGCCTACCCCCTTCGAAAGTGCAGGTCCTAAATGAGCTTTTTCTCTGTTCCCTCACCACAATCCAGATTCTTTTGGGGAGTTACCAGTACAGTAACCATACCAGGAAGTACTTAATTTATTAAGCTACTGCTTTTCTTAATCTCAGTGGAGATATTTACTGATAAACAGCTACGTACGCAGCATGTTCATGTCGTTCCTCAATGAGCTTTTATCTCTCTCCCCTCACCACAAATCAGATTCTTCTGAGGAGTTCCCAGTACATTATCCTTTCCCCTGTGTAATTACCTTAACAAGCTCCAGCTGTTTTTATTCTCAGAAGGTTTACTCCCTGATATACAGCTGCCTACTCCCTTCGTAAGTGCAGGTCCTAAATGAGCTTTTTTCTCTGTTCCCTCTCCACAATCGAGATTCATTTGGGGAGTTACCAGTAGAGTAACCATGTCAGGAAGTACTTAATTTATTAAGCTACTGCTTTTCTTAATCTCAGTGGAGATATTTACTTATAAACAGCTACCTACGCAGCATGTTCATGTCGTTCCTAAATGAGCTTTTATCTCTCTCCCCTCACCACAAATCAGATTCTTCTGAGGAGTTCCCAGTACATTATCCTTTCCCCTGTGTAATTACCATAACAAGCTCCAGCTGTTTTTATTCTCAGAAGGTTTACTCCCTGATATACAGCTGCCTACCCCCTTCGTAAGTGCAGGTCCTAAATGAGCTTTTTTCTCTGTTCCCAAACCACAATCCAGATTCTTTTGGGGAGTTACCAGTACAGTAACCATACCAGGAAGTACTTAATTTATTAAGCTACTGCTTTTCTTAATCTCAGTGGAGATATTTACTGATAAACAGCTACCTACGCTGCATGTTCATGTCATTCCTAAATGAGCTTTAATCTCTCTCCCCACACCAGAAATCAGATTCTTCTGAGGAGTTCCCAGTACATTATCCTTTCCCCTGTGTAATTACCTTAACAAGCTCCAGCTGTTTTTATTCTCAGAAGGTTTACTCCCTGATATACAGCTGCCTACCCCCTTCGAAAGTGCAGGTCCTAAATGAGCTTTTTCTCTGTTCCCTCACCACAATCCAGATTCTTTTGGGGAGTTACCAGTACAGTAACCATACCAGGAAGTACTTAATTTATTAAGCTACTGTTTTCTTAATCTCAGTGGAGATATTTACTGATAAACAGCTACGTACGCAGCATGTTCATGTCGTTCCTCAATGAGCTTTTATCTCTTTCCCCTCACCACAAATCAGATTCTTCTGAGGAGTTCTCAGTACTTTATCCTTTCCCCTGTGTAATTACCTTAACAAGCTCCAGCTGTTTTTATTCTCAGAAGGTTTACTCCCTGATATACAGCTGCCTACCCCCTTCGAAAATGCAGATCCTAAATGAGCTTTTTTCTCTGTTCCCTCACGGCAATCCAATTTATTTTGGGGAGTTACCAGTACAGTAACCATACCAGGAAGTACTTAAATTATTAAGCTACTGCTTTTCTTAATCTTAGTGGAGATATTTACTGATAAACAGCTACCTACGCAGCATGTTCATGTCGTTCCTAAATGAGCTTTTATCTCTCTTCCCTCACAACAAATCAGATTCTTCTGAGGAGTTCCCAGTACATTATCCTTTCCCCTGTGTAATTACCTTAACAAGCTCCAGCTGTTTTTATTCTCAGAAGGTTTATTCCCTGATATACAGCTGCCTACCCCCTTCGTAAGTGCAGGTCCTAAATGAGCTTTTTTCTCTGTTCCCTCACCACAATCCAGATTCTTTTGGGGAGTTACCAGTACAGTAACCATACCAGGAAGTACTTAATTTATTAAGCTACTGCTTTTCTTAATCTCAGTGGAGATATTTACTGATAATCAGCTACCTACGCAGCATGTTCATGTCGTTCCTAAATGAGCTTTTATCTCTCTCCCCTCACCACAAATCAGATTCTTCTGAGGAGTTCCCAGTACATTATCCTTTCCCCTGTGTAATTACCTTAACAAGCTCCAGCTGTTTTTATTCTCAGAAGGTTTACTCCCTGATATACAGCTGCCTACCCCCTTCGAAAGTGCAGGTCCTAAATGAGCTTTTTTCTCTGTTCGCTCACCACAATCCAGATTCTTTGGAGAGTTACCAGTACAGTAACCATAACAGGAAGTACTTAATTTATTAAGCTACTGCTTTTCTTAATCTCAGTGGAGATATTTACTGATAAACAGCTACCTACGCAGCATGTTCATGTCGTTCCTAAATGAGCTTTTATCTCTCTCCCCTCACAACAAATCAGATTCTTCTGAGGAGTTCCCAGTACATTATCCTTTCCCCTGTGTAATTACCTTAACAAGCTCCAGCTGTTTTTATTCTCAGAAGGTTTATTCCCTGATATACAGCTGCCTACCCCCTTCGTAAGTGCAGGTCCTAAATGAGCTTTTTTCTCTGTTCCCTCACCACAATCCAGATTCTTTTGGGGAGTTACCAGTACAGTAACCATACCAGGAAGTACTTAATTTATTAAGCTACTGCTTTTCTTAATCTCAGTGGAGATATTTACTGATAATCAGCTACCTACGCAGCATGTTCATGTCGTTCCTAAATGAGCTTTTATCTCTCTCCCCTCACCACAAATCAGATTCTTCTGAGGAGTTCCCAGTACATTATCCGTTCCCCTGTGTAATTACCTTAACAAGCTCCAGCTGTTTTTATTCTCAGAAGGTTTACTCCCTGATATACAGCTGCCTACCCCCTTCGAAAGTGCAGGTCCTAAATGAGCTTTTTTCTCTGTTCGCTCACCACAATCCAGATTCTTTGGAGAGTTACCAGTACAGTAACCATAACAGGAAGTACTTAATTTATTAAGGTACTGCTTTTCTTAATCTCAGTGGAGATATTTACTGATAAACAGCTACCTATGCAGCAAGTTCATGTCGTTCCTAAATGAGCTTTTATCTCTCTCCCCTCACCACAAATCAGATCCTTCTGAGGAATTCCCAGTACATTATCCTTTCCCCTGTGTAATTACCTTAACAATCTCCAGCTGTTTTTATTCTCAGAAGGTTTACTCCCTGATATACAGCTGCCTACCCCCTTCGTAAGTGCAGGTCCTAAATGAGCTATTTTCTCTGTTCCCTCACCAAAATCCAGATTCTTTTGGGGAGTTACCAGTACAGTAACCATACCAGGAAGTACTTAATTTATTAAGCTACTGCTTTTCTTAATCTCAGTGGAGATATTTACTGATAATCAGCTACCTACGCAGCATGTTCATGTCGTTCCTAAATGAGCTTTTATCTCTCTCCCCTCACCACAAATCAGATTCTTCTGAGGAGTTCCCGGTACATTATCCTTTCCCCTGTGTAATTACCTTAACAAGCTCCAGCTGTTTTTATTCTCAGAAGGTTTACTCCCTGATATACAGCTGCCTACCCCCTTCGAAAGTGCAGGTCCTAAATGAGCTTTTTTCTCTGTTCGCTCACCACAATCCAGATTCTTTGGAGAGTTACCAGTACAGTAACCATAACAGGAAGTACTTAATTTATTAAGCTACTGCTTTTCTTAATCTCAGTGGAGATATTTACTGATATACAGCTACCTACGCAGCATGTTCATGTCGTTCCTAAATGAGCTTTTATCTCTCTCCCCTCACCACAAATCAGATTCTTCTGAGGAGTTCCCAGTACATTATCCTTTCCCCTGTGTAATTACCTTAACAAGCTCCAGCTGTTTTTATTCTCAGAAGGTTTACTCCCTGATATACAGCTGCCTACCCCCTTCGTAAGTGCAGGTCCTAAATGAGCTTTTTACTCTGTTTCCTCTCCAAAATCCAGATTCTTTTGGGGAGTTACCAGTACAGTAACCATACCAGGAAGTACTTAATTTATTAAGCTACTGCTTTTCTTAATCTCAGTGGAGATATTTACTGATAAACAGCGATGTACGCAGCATGTTCATGTCGTTCCTAAATGAGCTTTTATCTCTCACCACTCACCACAAATCAGATTCTTCTGAGGAGTTCCCAGTACATTATCCTTTCCCCTGTGTAATTACCTTAACAAGCTCCAGCTGTTTTTATTCTAAGAATGTTTACTCCCTGATATACTGTTGCCTACCCCCTTCATAAGTGCAGGTCCTTAATGAGCTTTTTTTTCTGTTCAGTCACCACAATCCAGATTCTTTTGGGGAGTTACCAGTACAGTAACCATACCAGGAAGTACTTAATTTATTAAGCTACTGCTTTTCTTAATCTCAGTGGAGATATTTACTGATAAACAGCTACCTACGCAGCATGTTCATGTCGTTCCTAAATGAGCTTTTATCTCTCTCCCCTCACCACAAATCAGATTCTTCTGAGGAGTTCCCAGTACGTTATCCTTTCCCCTGTGTAATTACCTTAACAAGCTCCAGCTGTTTTTATTCTCAGAAGGTTTACTCCCTGATATACTGTTGCCTACCCCCTTCATAAGTGCAGGTCCTAAATGAGCTTTTTTTTCTGTTCCCTCACCACAATCCAGATTCTTTTGGGGAGTTACCAGTACAGTAACCATACCAGGAAGTACTTAATTTATAAAGCTACTGCTTTTCTTAATCTCAGTGGAGATATTTACTGATAAACAGCTACCTACGCAGCATGTTCATGTCGTTGCTAAATGAGCTTTTATCTCTCTCCCCTCACCACAATCAGATTCTTCTGAGGAGTTCCAGTACATTATCCTTTCTCCTGTGTAATTACCTTAACAAGCTCCAGCTGTTTTTATTCTCAGAAGGTGTACTCCCTGATATACAGCTGCCTACCCCCTTCGTAAGTGCAGGTCCTAAATGAGCTTTTTTCTCTGTTCCCTCACCACAATCCAGATTCTTTTGGGGAGTTACCAGTACAGTAACCATACCAGGAAGTACTTAATTTATTAAGCTACTGCTTTTCTTAATCTCAGTGGAGATATTTACTGATAAACAGCTACATACGCAGCATGTTCATATCGTTCCTAAATGAGCTTTCTTCTCTAACCCCTCACCACAAATCAGATTCTTCTGAGGATTTCCCAGTACTTTATCCTTTCCCCTGTGTAATTACCTTAACAATCTCCAGCTGTTTTTATTCTCAGAAGGTTTACTCCCTGATATACAGCTGCCTACCCCCTTCGTAAGTGCAGGTCCTAAATGAGCTTTTTTCTCTGTTCCCTCACCACAATCCAGATTGTTTTGGGGAGTTACGAGTACAGTAACTATACCAGGAAGTACTTAATTTATTAAGCTACTGCTTTTCTTAATCTCAGTGGAGATATTTACTGATAAACAGCTACCTACGCAGCATGTTCATGTCGTTCCTAAATGAGCTTTTATCTCTCTCCCCTCACCACAAATCAGATTCTTCTGAGGAGTTACCAGTACATTATCCTTTCCCTGTGTAATTACCTTAACAAGCTCCAGGTGTTTTTATTCTCAGAAGGTTTACTCCCTGATATACAGCTGCCTACCCCCTTCGTAAGTGCAGGTCCTACATGAGCTTTTTTCTCTGTTCCCTCACCACAATCCAGATTCTTTTGGAGAGTTACCAGTACAGTAACCTTACCAGGAAGTACTTAATTTATTAAGCTACTGCTTTTCTTGATCTCAGTGGAGATATTTACTGATAAACAGCTACCTACGCAGCACGTTCATGTCGTACATAAATGAGCTTTTATCTCTCTCCCCTCACCACAAATCAGATTCTTCTGAGGAGTTCCCAGTACATTATCCTTTCCCCTGTGTAATTACCTTAACAAGCTCCAGGTGTTTTTATTCTCAGAAGGTTTACTCCCTGATATACAGCTGCCTACCCCCTTCGTAAGTGCAGGTCCTAAATGAGCTTTTTTCTCTGTTCCCTCACCACAATCCAGATTCTTTTGGGGAGTTACCAGTACAGTAACCATACCAGGAAGTACTTAATTTATTAAGCTACTGCTTTTCTTAATCTCAATGGAGATATTTACTGATAAACAGCTACCTACACAGCATGTTCATGTCGTTCCTAAATGAGCTTTTATCTCTCTCCCCTCACCACAAATCAGATTCTTCTGAGGAGTTCCCAGTACATTATCCTTTCCCCTGTGTAATTACCTTAACAAGCTCCAGCTGTTTTTATTCTCAGAAGGTTTACTCCCTGATATACAGCTGCCTACCCCCTTCGTAAGTGCAGGTCCGAAATGAGCTTTTTTCTCTGTTCCCTCACCACAATCCAGATTCTTTTGGGGAGTTACCAGTACAGTAACCATACCAGGAAGTACTTAATTAATTAAGCTACTGCTTTTCTTAATCTCAGTGGAGATATTTACTGATAAACAGCTACGTACGCAGCATGTTCATGTCGTTCCTAAATGAGCTTTTATCTCTCTCCCCTCACCACAAGTCAGATACTTCTGAGGAGTTCCCAGTACATTATCCTTTCCCCTGTGTAATTACCTTAACAAGCTCCAGCTGTTTTTATTCTCAGAAGGTTTACTCCCTGATATACAGCTGCCTACCCCCTTCGTAAGTGCAGGTCCTAAATGATCTTTTTTCTCTGTTCCCTCACCACAATCCAGATTCTTTTGGGGTAGTTACCAATACAGTAACGATACCAGGAAGTACTTAATTTATTAAGCTACTGCTTTTCTTAATCTCAGTGGAGATATTTACTGATAAACAGCTACCTACGCAGCATGTTCATGTCGTTCATAAATGAGCTTTTATCTCTCTCCCCTCACCACAAATCAGATTCTTCTGAGGAGTTCCCAGTACATCGCCCTTTCCCCTGTGTAATTACCTTAACAAGCTCCAGCTGTTTTTATTCTCCGAAGGTTTACTCCCTGATATACAGCTGCCTACCCCCTTCGTAAGTGCAGGTCCTAAATGAGCTTTTTTCTCTGTTCCCTCACCACAATCCAGATTCTTTTGGGGAGTTACCAGTACAGTAACCATACCAGGAAGTACTTAATTTATTAAGCTACTGCTTTTCTTAATCTCAGTGGAGATATTTACTGATAAACAGCTACCTACGCAGCATGTTCATGTCGTTCCTAAATGAGCTTTTATCTCTCTCCCCTCACCACAAATCAGATTCTTCTGAGGAGTTCCCATTACATTATCCTTTCCCCTGTGTAATTACCTTAACAAGCTCCAGCTGTTTTTATTCTCAGAAGGTTTACTCCCTGATATACAGCTGCCTACCCCCTTCGTAAGTGCAGGACCTAAATGAGCTTTTTTCTCTGTTCCCTCACCACAATCCAGATTGTTTTGGGGAGTTACGAGTACAGTAACTATACCAGGAAGTACTTAATTTATTAAGCTCCTGCTTTTCTTAATCTCAGTGGAGATATTTACTGATAAACAGCTACCTACGCAGCATGTTCATGTCGTACCTAAATGAGCTTTTATCTCTCTCCCCTCACCACAAATCAGATTCTTCTGAGGAGTTCCCAGTACATTATCCTTTCCCCTGTGTAATTACCTTAACAAGCTCCAGCTGTTTTTATTCTCAGAAGGTTTACTCCCTGATATACAGCTGCCTACCCCCTTCGTAAGTGCAGGTCCTAAATGAGCTTTTTACTCTGTTCCCTCACCAAAATCCAGATTCTTTTGGGGTAGTTACCAGTACAGTAACCATACCAGGAAGTACTTAATTTATTAAGCTACTGCTTTTCTTAATCTCAGTGGAGATATTTACTGATAAACAGCTATGTACGCAGCATGTTCATGTCGTTCCTAAATGAGCTTTTATCTCTCACCCCTCACCACAAATCAGATTCTTCTGAGGAGTTCCCAGTACAATATCCTTTCCCCTGTGTAATTACCTTAACAAGCATCAGCTGTTTTTATTCTAAGAATGTTTACTCCCTGATATACTGTTGCCTACCCCCTTCATAAGTGCAGGTCCTTAATGAGCTTTTTTTTCTGTTCAGTCACCACAATCCAGATTTTTTTGGGGAGTTACCAGTACAGTAACCATACCAGGAAGTACTTAATTTATTAAGCTACTGCTTTTCTTAATCTCAGTGGAGATATTTACTGATAAACAGCTACCTACGCAGCATGTTCATGTCGTTCTTAAATGAGCTTTTATCTCTCTCCCCTCACCACAAATCAGATTCTTCTGAGGAGTTCCCAGTACATTATCCTTTCTCCTGTGTAATTACCTTAACAAGCTCCAGCTGTTTTTATTCTCAGAAGGTTTACTCCCTGATATACTGCTGCCTACCCCCTTCATAAGTGCAGGTCCTAAATGAGCTTTTTTTTCTGTTCCCTCACCACAATCCAGATTCTTTTGGGGAGTTACCAGTACAGTAACCATACCAGGAAGTACTTAATTTATAAAGCTACTGCTTTTCTTAATCTCAGTGGAGATATTTACTGATAAACAGCTACCTACGCAGCATGTTCATGTCGTTCCTAGATGAGCTTTTATCTCTCTCCCCTCACCACAAATCAGATTCTTCTGAGGAGTTCCCAGTACATTATCCTTTCCCCTGTGTAATTACCTTAACAAGCTCTAGGTGTTTTTATTCTCAGAAGGTTTACTCCCTGATATACAGCTGCCTACCCCCTTTGTAAGTGCAGTTCCTAAATGAGCTTTTTTCTCTGTTCCCTCACCACAATCCAGATTCTTTTGGAGAATTACCAGTACAGTAACCATACCAGGAAGTACTTAATTTATTAAGCTACTGCTTTTCTTGATCTCAGTGGAGATATTTACTGATAAACAGCTACCTACGCAGCATGTTCATGTCGTTCCTAGATGAGCTTTTATCTCTCTCCCCTCACCACAAATCAGATTCTTCTAAGGAGTTCCCAGTACATTATCCTTTCCCCTGTGTAATTACCTTAACAAGCTCCATGTGTTTTTATTCTCAGAAGGTTTACTCCCTGATATACAGCTGCCTACCCCCTTCGTAAGTGCAGGTCCTAAATGAGCTTTTTTCTCTGTTCCCTCACCACAATCCAGATTCTTTTGGGGAGTTACCAGTGCAGTAACCATACCAGTAAGTACTTAATTTATTAAGCTACTGCTTTTCTTAATCTCAATGGAGATATTTACTGATAAACAGCTACATACACAGCATGTTCATGTCGTTCCTAAATGAGCTTTTATCTCTCTCCCCTCACCACAAATCAGATTCTTCTGAGGAGTTCCCAGTACATTATCCTTTCCCCTGTGTAATTACCTTAACAAGCTCCAGCTGTTTTTACTCTCAGAAGGTTTACTCCCTGATATACAGCTGCCTACCCCCTTCCTAAGTGCAGGTCCGAAATGAGCATTTTTCTCTGTTCCCTCACCACAATCCAGATTCTTTTGGGGAGTTACCAGTACAGTAACCATACCAGGAAGTACTTAATTAATTAAGCTACTGCTTTTCTTAATCTCAGTGGAGATATTTACTGATAAACAGCTAGTTACGCAGCATGTTCATGTCGTTCCTAAATGAGCTTTTATCTCTCTCCCCTCACCACAAATCAGATACTTCTGAGGAGTTCCCAGTACATTATCCTTTCCCCTGTGTAATTACCTTAACAAGCCCCAGCTGTTTTTATTCTCAGAAGGTTTACTCCCTGATATACAGCTGCCTACCCCCTTCGTAAGTGCAGGTACTAAATGATCTTTTTTCTCTGTTCCCTCACCACAATCCAGATTCTTTTGGGGTAGTTACCAATACAGTAACGATACCAGGAAATACTTAATTTATTAAGCTACTGCTTTTCTTAATCTCAGTGGAGATATTTACTGATAAACAGCTACCTACGCAGCATGTTCATGTCGTTCATAAATGAGCTTTTATCTCTCTCCCCTCACCACAAATCAGATTCTTCTGAGGAGTTCCCAGTACATCGTCCTTTCCTCTGTGTAATTACCTTAACAAGCTCCAGCTGTTTTTATTCTCAGAAGGTTTACTCCCTGATATACAGCTGCCTACCCCCTTCGTAAGTGCAGGTCCTAAATGAGCTTTTTTCTCTGTTCCCTCACCACAATCCAGATTCTTTTGGGGAGTTACCAGTACAGTAACCATACCAGGAAGTACTTAATTTATTAAGCTACTGCTTTTCTTAATCTCAGTGGAGATATTTACTGATAAACAGCTACCTACGCAGCATGTTCATGTCGTTCCTAAATGAGCTTTTATCTCTCTCCCCTCACCACAAATCAGATTCTTCCGAGGAGTTCCCAGTACATTATCCTTTCCCCTGTGTAATTACCTTAACAAGCTCCAGCTGTTTTGATTCTCAGAAGGTTTACTCCCTGATATACAGCTGCCTACCCCCTTCGTAAGTGCAGGTCCTAAATGAGCTTTTTTCTCTGTTCCCTCACCACAATCCAGATTGTTTTGGGGAGTTACGAGTACAGTAACTATACCAGGAAGTACTTAATTTATTAAGCTACTGCTTTTCTTAATCTCAGTGGAGATATTTACTGAAAAACAGCTACCTACGCAGCATGTTCATGTCGTACCTAAATGAGCTTTTATCTCTCTCCCCTCACCACAAATCAGATTCTTCTGAGGAGTTCCCAGTACATTATCCTTTCCCCTGTGTAATTAACTTTATAAGCTCCAGCTGTTTTTATTCTCAGAAGGTTTACTCACTGATATACAACTGCCTACCTCCTTCGTAAGTGCAGGTCTTAAATGAGCTTTTTTCTCTGTTCCCTCACCACAATCCAGATTCTTTTGGGGAGTTACCAGTACAGTATCCATACGAGGAAGTACTTAATTTATTAAGCTACTGCTTTTCTTAATCTTAGTGGAGATATTTACTGATAAACAGCTACGTTCGAAGCATGTTCATGTCGTTCCTAAATGAGCTTTTGTCTCTCTCCCCTCACCACAAGTCAGATACTTCTGAGGAGTTCCCAGTACATTATCCTTTCCCCTGTGTAATTACCTTAACAAGCTCCAGCTGTTTTTATTCTCAGAAGGTTTACTCCCTGATATACAGCTGCCTACCCCCTTCGTAAGTGCAGGTCCTAAATGATCTTTTTTCTCTGTTCCCTCACCACAATCCAGATTCTTTTGGGGTAGTTACCAATACAGTAACGATACCAGGAAGTACTTAATTTATTAAGCTACTGCTTTTCTTAATCTCAGTGGAGATATTTACTGATAAACAGCTACCTACGCAGCATGTTCATGTCGTTCATAAATGAGCTTTTATCTCTCTCCCCTCACCACAAATCAGATTCTTCTGAGGAGTTCCCAGTACATCGCCCTTTCCCCTGTGTAATTACCTTAACAAGCTCCAGCTGTTTTTATTCTCCGAAGGTTTACTCCCTGATATACAGCTGCCTACCCCCTTCGTAAGTGCAGGTCCTAAATGAGCTTTTTTCTCTGTTCCCTCACCACAATCCAGATTCTTTTGGGGAGTTACCAGTACAGTAACCATACCAGGAAGTACTTAATTTATTAAGCTACTGCTTTTCTTAATCTCAGTGGAGATATTTACTGATAAACAGCTACCTACGCAGCATGTTCATGTCGTTCCTAAATGAGCTTTTATCTCTCTCCCCTCACCACAAATCAGATTCTTCCGAGGAGTTCCCAGTACATTATCCTTTCCCCTGTGTAATTACCTTAACAAGCTCCAGCTGTTTTTATTCTCAGAAGGTTTACTCCCTGATATACAGCTGCCTACCCCCTTCGTAAGTGCAGGTCCTAAATGAGCTTTTTTCTCTGTTCCCTCACCACAATCCAGATTGTTTTGGGGAGTTACGAGTACAGTAACTATACCAGGAAGTACTTAATTTATTAAGCTACTGCTTTTCTTAATCTCAGTGGAGATATTTACTGAAAAACAGCTACCTACGCAGCATGTTCATGTCGTACCTAAATGAGCTTTTATCTCTCTCCCCTCACCACAAATCAGATTCTTCTGAGGAGTTCCCAGTACATTATCCTTTCCCCTGTGTAATTAACTTTATAAGCTCCAGCTGTTTTTATTCTCAGAAGGTTTACTCACTGATATACAACTGCCTACCTCCTTCGTAAGTGCAGGTCTTAAATGAGCTTTTTTCTCTGTTCCCTCACCACAATCCAGATTCTTTTGGGGAGTTACCAGTACAGTATCCATACGAGGAAGTACTTAATTTATTAAGCTACTGCTTTTCTTAATCTTAGTGGAGATATTTACTGATAAACAGCTACGTTCGAAGCATGTTCATGTCGTTCCTAAATGAGCTTTTGTCTCTCTCCCCTCACCACAAGTCAGATACTTCTGAGGAGTTCCCAGTACATTATCCTTTCCCCTGTGTAATTACCTTAACAAGCTCCAGCTGTTTTTATTCTCAGAAGGTTTACTCCCTGATATACAGCTGCCTACCCCCTTCGTAAGTGCAGGTCCTAAATGATCTTTTTTCTCTGTTCCCTCACCACAATCCAGATTCTTTTGGGGTAGTTACCAATACAGTAACGATACCAGGAAGTACTTAATTTATTAAGCTACTGCTTTTCTTAATCTCAGTGGAGATATTTACTGATAAACAGCTACCTACGCAGCATGTTCATGTCGTTCATAAATGAGCTTTTATCTCTCTCCCCTCACCACAAATCAGATTCTTCTGAGGAGTTCCCAGTACATCGCCCTTTCCCCTGTGTAATTACCTTAACAAGCTCCAGCTGTTTTTATTCTCCGAAGGTTTACTCC
>NW_025955962.1:0-38039 GCF_023159225.1 Perognathus longimembris pacificus | reverse complement strand
AGTCCTAAATGAGCTTTTTTCTCTGTTCCCGCACCACAATCCAGAATCTTTTGGGGAGTTACCAATACAGTAACCATACCATGAAGTACTTAATTTATTAAGCTACTGCTTTTCTTAATCTCAGTGGAGATATTTACTGATAAACAGCTACCTACGCAGCATGTTCATGTCGTTCCTAAATGAGCTTTTATCTCTCTCCCCTCACAACAAATCAGATTCTTCTGAGGAATTCCCAGTACATTATCCTTTCCCCTGTGTTATTACCTTAACTAGCTCCAGCTGTTTTTATTCTCAGAAGGTTTACTCCCTGATATACAGCTGCCTACCCCCTTCGTAAGTGCAGGTCCTAAATGAGCTTTTTCTCTGTTCCCTCACCACAATCCAGATTCTTTTGGGAGTTACCAGTACAGTAACCATACCAGGAAGTACTTAATTTATTAAGCTACTGCTTTTCTTAATCTCAGTGGAGATATTTACTGATAAACAGCTACCTACGCAGCATGTTCATGTCGTTCCTAAATGAGCTTTTATCTCTCTCCCCTCACCACAAATCAGATTCTTCTGAGGAGTTCCCAGTACATTATCCTTTCCCCTGTGTAATTACCTTAACAAGCTGTAGCTGTTTTTATTCTCAGAAGGTTTACTCATTGATATACAGCTGCCTACCCCCTTCGTAAGTGCAGGTCCTAAATGAGCTTTTTCCCTGTTCCCTCACCACAATCCAGATTCTTTTGCGGAGTTACCAGTACAGTAACCATACCAGGAAGTACTTAATTTATTAAGCTACTGCTTTTCTTAATCTCAGTGCCGATATTTACTGATAAACAGCTACCTACGCAGCATGTTCATGTCGTTCTTAAATGAGCTTTTATCTCTCTCCCCTCACCACAAATCAGATTCTTCTGAGGAGGTCCCAGTACATTATCCTTTCCCCTGTGTAATTACCTTAACAAGCTCCAGCTGTTTTTATTCTCAGAAGGTTTACTCCCTGATATACAGCTGTCTACCCCCTTCGTAAGTGCAGGTCCTAATTGAGCTTTTGTTTCTGTTCCCTAACCACAATCCAGATTCTTTGGGGAGTTACCAGTACAGTAACCATACCAGGAAGTACTTAATTTATTAAGCTACTGCTTTTCTTAATCTCAGTGGAGATATTTACTGATAAACAGCTACCTACGCAGCATGTTCATGTCGTTCCTAAATGAGCTTTTATCTCTCTCCCCTCACCACAAATCAGATTCTTCTGAGGAGTTCCCAGTACATTATCCTTTCCCCTGTGTAATTACCTTAACAAGCTCCAGCTGTTTTTATTCTCAGAAGG
This sequence comes from Perognathus longimembris pacificus, assembly GCF_023159225.1. Lineage (NCBI taxonomy): Eukaryota > Metazoa > Chordata > Mammalia > Rodentia > Heteromyidae > Perognathus > Perognathus longimembris. The sequence continues at coordinate 36,718 of NW_025955962.1, read as the reverse complement.
TTTACTCCCTGATATACAGCTGCCTACCCCCTTCGTAAGTGTAGGTCCTAAATGAGCTTTTTTCTCTGTTCCCGCACCACAATCCAGAATCTTTTGGGGAGTTACCAATACAGTAACCGTACCAGGAAGTACTTAATTTATTAAGCTACTGTTTTTCTTAATCTCAGTGGAGATATTTACTGATAAACAGCTACCTACGCAGCATATTCATGTCGTTCCTAAATGAGCTTTTATCTCTCTCCCCTCACCACAAATCAGATTTTCTGAGGAGTTCCCAGTACATTATCCTTTCCCCTGTGTAATTACCTTAACAAGCGCCAGCTGTTTTTATTCTCAGAAGGTTTACTCCCTGATATACAGCTGCCTACCCCCTTCGTAAGTGCAGGTCCTAAATGAGCTTTTTCCCTGTTCCCTCACCACAATCCAGATTCTTTTGGGGAGTTACCAGTACAGTAACCATACCAGGAAGTACTTAATTTATTAAGCTACTGCTTTTCTTAATCTCAGTGGAGATATTTACTGATAAACAGCTACCTACGCAGCATGTTCATGTCGTTCCTAAATGAGCTTTTATCTCTCTCCCCTCACCACAAATCAGATTCTTCTGAGGAGTTCCCACTACATTATCCTTTCCCCTGTGTAATTACCTTAACAAGCTCCAGCTGTTTTTATTCTCAGAAGGTTTACTCCCTGATATACAGCTGCCTACCCCTTTCGTAAGTGCAGGTCCTAAATGAGCTTTTTTCTCTGTTCCCTCACCACAATCCAGATTCTTTGGGGGAGTGACCAGTACAGTAACCATTCCAGGAAGTACTTAATTTATTAAGCTACTGCTTTTCTTAATCTCAGTGGAGATATTTACTGATAAATAGCTACCTAGGCAGCATGTTCGTGTCGTTCCTAAATGAGCTTTTATCTCTCTCCCCTCACCACAAATCAGATTCTTCTGAGGAGTTCCTAGTACATTATCCTTTCCCCTGTGTAATTACCTTAACAAGCTCCAGCTGTTTTTATTCTCAGAAGGTTTTCTCCCTGATATACTGCTGCCTACCCCCTTCGTAAGTGCAGGTCCTAAATGAGCTTTTTTCTCTGTTCCCTCACCACAATCCAGATTCTTTTGGGGAGTTACCAGTACAGTAACCATACCAGGAAGTACTTAATTTATTAAGGTACTGCTTTTCTTAATCTCAGTGGAGATATTTACTGATAAACAGCTACCTACGCAGCATGTTCATGTCGTTCCTAAATGAGCTTTTATCTCTCTCTCCTCAACACAAATCAGATTCTTCTGAGGAGTTCCCAGTACATTATCCATTCCCCTGTGTAATTACCTTAACAAGCCCCAGCTGTTTTTATTCTAAGAAGGTTTACTCCCTGATATACTGCTGCCTACCCCCTTCGTAAGTGCAGGTCCTAAATGAGCTTTTTTCTCTGTTCCCTCACCACAATCCAGATTCTTTTGGGGAGTTACCAGTACAGTAACCATACCAGAAAGTACTTAATTTATTAAGCTACTGCTTTTCCTAATCTCAGTGGAGATATTTACTGATAAACAGCTACGTACGCCGCATGTTCATGTCGTTCCTAAATGAGATTTTATCTCTCTCCCCTCACCACAAATCAGATTCTTCTGAGGAGTTCCCAGTACATTATCCTTTCCCCTGTGTAATTACCTTAACAAGCTCCAGCTGTTTTTATTCTCAGAAGGTTTACTCCCTGATATACAGCTGCCTACCCCCTTCGTAAGTGCAGGTCCTAAATGAGCTTTTTTCTCTGTTCCCGCACCACAATCCAGAATCTTTTGGGGAGTTACCAATACAGTAACCATACCATGAAGTACTTAATTTATTAAGCTACTGCTTTTCTTAATCTCAGTGGAGATATTTACTGATAAACAGCTACCTACGCAGCATGTTCATGTCGTTCCTAAATGAGCTTTTATCTCTCTCCCCTCACAACAAATCAGATTCTTCTGAGGAATTCCCAGTACATTATCCTTTCCCCTGTGTTATTACCTTAACTAGCTCCAGCTGTTTTTATTCTCAGAAGGTTTACTCCCTGATATACAGCTGCCTACCCCCTTCGTAAGTGCAGGTCCTAAATGAGCTTTTTTCTCTGTTCCCTCACCACAATCCAGATTCTTTTGGGGAGTTACCAGTACAGTAACCATACCAGGAAGTACTTAATTTATTAAGCTACTGCTTTTCTTAATCTCAGTGGAGATATTTACTGATAAACAGCTACCTACGCAGCATGTTCATGTCGTTCCTAAATGAGCTTTTATCTCTCTCCCCTCACCACAAATCAGATTCTTCTGAGGAGTTCCCAGTACATTATCCTTTCCCCTGTGTAATTACCTTAACAAGCTGTAGCTGTTTTTATTCTCAGAAGGTTTACTCATTGATATACAGCTGCCTACCCCCTTCGTAAGTGCAGGTCCTAAATGAGCTTTTTCCCTGTTCCCTCACCACAATCCAGATTCTTTTGCGGAGTTACCAGTACAGTAACCATACCAGGAAGTACTTAATTTATTAAGCTACTGCTTTTCTTAATCTCAGTGCCGATATTTACTGATAAACAGCTACCTACGCAGCATGTTCATGTCGTTCTTAAATGAGCTTTTATCTCTCTCCCCTCACCACAAATCAGATTCTTCTGAGGAGGTCCCAGTACATTATCCTTTCCCCTGTGTAATTACCTTAACAAGCTCCAGCTGTTTTTATTCTCAGAAGGTTTACTCCCTGATATACAGCTGTCTACCCCCTTCGTAAGTGCAGGTCCTAATTGAGCTTTTGTTTCTGTTCCCTAACCACAATCCAGATTCTTTGGGGAGTTACCAGTACAGTAACCATACCAGGAAGTACTTAATTTATTAAGCTACTGCTTTTCTTAATCTCAGTGGAGATATTTACTGATAAACAGCTACCTACGCAGCATGTTCATGTCGTTCCTAAATGAGCTTTTATCTCTCTCCCCTCACCACAAATCAGATTCTTCTGAGGAGTTCCCAGTACATTATCCTTTCCCCTGTGTAATTACCTTAACAAGCTCCAGCTGTTTTTATTCTCAGAAGGTTTACTCCCTGATATACAGCTGCCTACCCCCTTCGTAAGTGTAGGTCCTAAATGAGCTTTTTTCTCTGTTCCCGCACCACAATCCAGAATCTTTTGGGGAGTTACCAATACAGTAACCGTACCAGGAAGTACTTAATTTATTAAGCTACTGCTTTTCTTAATCTCAGTGGAGATATTTACTGATAAACAGCTACCTACGCAGCATATTCATGTCGTTCCTAAATGAGCTTTTATCTCTCTCCCCTCACCACAAATCAGATTTTCTGAGGAGTTCCCAGTACATTATCCTTTCCCCTGTGTAATTACCTTAACAAGCGCCAGCTGTTTTTATTCTCAGAAGGTTTACTCCCTGATATACAGCTGCCTACCCCCTTCGTAAGTGCAGGTCCTAAATGAGCTTTTTCCCTGTTCCCTCACCACAATCCAGATTCTTTTGGGGAGTTACCAGTACAGTAACCATACCAGGAAGTACTTAATTTATTAAGCTACTGCTTTTCTTAATCTCAGTGGAGATATTTACTGATAAACAGCTACCTACGCAGCATGTTCATGTCGTTCCTAAATGAGCTTTTATCTCTCTCCCCTCACCACAAATCAGATTCTTCTGAGGAGTTCCCACTACATTATCCTTTCCCCTGTGTAATTACCTTAACAAGCTCCAGCTGTTTTTATTCTCAGAAGGTTTACTCCCTGATATACAGCTGCCTACCCCTTTCGTAAGTGCAGGTCCTAAATGAGCTTTTTTCTCTGTTCCCTCACCACAATCCAGATTCTTTGGGGGAGTGACCAGTACAGTAACCATTCCAGGAAGTACTTAATTTATTAAGCTACTGCTTTTCTTAATCTCAGTGGAGATATTTACTGATAAATAGCTACCTAGGCAGCATGTTCGTGTCGTTCCTAAATGAGCTTTTATCTCTCTCCCCTCACCACAAATCAGATTCTTCTGAGGAGTTCCTAGTACATTATCCTTTCCCCTGTGTAATTACCTTAACAAGCTCCAGCTGTTTTTATTCTCAGAAGGTTTTCTCCCTGATATACTGCTGCCTACCCCCTTCGTAAGTGCAGGTCCTAAATGAGCTTTTTTCTCTGTTCCCTCACCACAATCCAGATTCTTTTGGGGAGTTACCAGTACAGTAACCATACCAGGAAGTACTTAATTTATTAAGGTACTGCTTTTCTTAATCTCAGTGGAGATATTTACTGATAAACAGCTACCTACGCAGCATGTTCATGTCGTTCCTAAATGAGCTTTTATCTCTCTCTCCTCAACACAAATCAGATTCTTCTGAGGAGTTCCCAGTACATTATCCATTCCCCTGTGTAATTACCTTAACAAGCCCCAGCTGTTTTTATTCTAAGAAGGTTTACTCCCTGATATACTGCTGCCTACCCCCTTCGTAAGTGCAGGTCCTAAATGAGCTTTTTTCTCTGTTTCCTCACCACAATCCAGATTCTTTTGGGGAGTTACCAGTACAGTAACCATACCAGAAAGTACTTAATTTATTAAGCTACTGCTTTTCCTAATCTCAGTGGAGATATTTACTGATAAACAGCTACGTACGCCGCATGTTCATGTCGTTCCTAAATGAGATTTTATCTCTCTCCCCTCACCACAAATCAGATTCTTCTGAGGAGTTCCCAGTACATTATCCTTTCCCCTGTGTAATTACCTTAACAAGCTCCAGCTGTTTTTATTCTCAGAAGGTTTACTCCCTGATATACAGCTGCCTACCCCCTTCGTAAGTGCAGGTCCTAAATGAGCTTTTTTCTCTGTTCCCTCATCACAATCCAGATTCTTTTGGGGAGTTACCAGTACAGTAACCATACCAGGAAGTACTTAGATTATTAAGCTACTGCTTTTCTTAATCTCAGTGGAGATATTTACTGATAAACAGCTACTTACGCAGCATGTACATGTCGTTCCTAAATGAGCTTTTATCTCTCTCCCCTCACCACAAATCAGATTCTTCTTAGGAGTTCCCAGTACATTATCCTTTCCCCTGTGTAATTACCTTAACAAGCTCCAGCTGTTTTTATTCTCAGATTGTTTACTCACTGATATACAGCTGCCTACCCCCTTCGTAATTGCAGGTCTTAATGAGCTTTTTTCTCTGTTCCCTCACCACAATCCAGATTCTTTTGGGGAGTTACCAGTACAGTAACCATACCAGGAAGTACTTAATTTATTAAACAACTGCTTTTCTTAATCTCAGTGGAGATATTTACTGATAAACAGCTACGTACGCAGCATGTTCATGTCGTTCCTATATGAGCTTTTATCTCTCTCCCCTCACCACAAATCAGATTCTTCTGAGGAGTTCCCAGTACATTATCCTTTCCCCTGTGTAATTACCTTAACAAGCTCCAGCTGTTTTTATTCTCAGAAGGTTTACTCCCTGATATACAGCTGCCTACCCCCTTCGTAAGTGCAGGTCCTAAATGAGCTTTTTTCTCTGTTCCCTCACCACAATCAAGATTCTTTTGGGAGTTACCAGTACTGTAACCATACCAGGAAGTACTTAATTTATTAAGCTACTGCTTTTCTTATCTCAGTGGAGATATTTACTGATAAACAGCTACCTACGCAGCATGTTCATGTCGTTCCTAAATGAGCTTTTATCTCTCTGCCCTCACCACAAATCAGATTCTTCTGAGGAGTTCCCAGTACATTATCCATTCCCCTGTTTAATTACCTTAACAAGCTCCAGGTGTTTTTATTCTCAGAAAGTTTACTCCCTGATATACAGCTGCCTACCCCCTTCGTAAGTGCAGGTCCTAAATGAGCTTTTTTCTCTGTTCCCTCACCACAATCCAGATTCTTTTGGGGAGTTACCAGTACAGTAACCATACCAGGAAGTACTTAATTCATTAATCTACTGCTTTTCTTAATCTCAGTGGATATATTTACTGATAAACAGCTACCTACGCAGCATGTTCATGTCGTTCCTAAATGAGCTTTTATCTCTCTCCCCTCACCACAAATCAGATTCTTCTGAGGAGTTCCCAGTACAGTATCCTTTCCCCTGTGTAATTACCTTAACAAGCTCCAGCTGTTTTTATTCTCAGAAGGTTTACTCCCTGATATACAGCTGCCTACCACCTACGTAAGTGCAGGTCCTAAATGAGCTTTTGTCTCTGTTCCCGGACCACAATCCAGATTCTTTTGGGGAGTTACCAGTACAGTAACCATACCAGGAAGTACTTAATTTATTAAGGACTGCTTTTCTTAATCTCAGTGGAGATATTTACTGATAAACATCTACAGACGCAGCATGTTCATGTCGTTCCTAAATGAGCTTTTATCTCTCTCCCCTCACCACAAATCAGATTCTTCTGAGGAGTTCCCAGTACATTATCCTTTCCCCTGTGTAATTACCTGAACAAGCTCCAGCTGATTTATTCTCAGAAGGTTTACTCCCTGATATACAGCTGCCTACCCCCTTCGTAAGTACAGGTCCTAAATGAGCTTTTTTCTCTGTTCCCTCACCACAATCCAGATTCTTTTGGGGAGTTACCAGTACAGTAACCATACCAGGAAGTACTTAATTAATTAAGCTACTGCTTTTCTTAATCTCAGTGGAGATATTTACTGATAAACAGCTACCTACGCAGCATGTTCATGTCGTTCCTAAATGAGCTTTTATCTCTCTCCCCTCACCACAAATCAGATTCCTCTGAGGAGTTCCCAGTACATTATCCTTTCCCCTGTGTAATTACCTTAACAAGCTCCAGCTGTTTTTCTTCTCAGAAGTTTTACTCCCTGATATACAGCTGTCTACCCCCTTCGTAAGTGCAGGTCCTAAATGAGTTTTTGTTTCTGTTCCCTCACCACAATCCAGATTCTTTTGGGGAGTTACCAGTACAGTAACCATACCAGGAAGTACTTAATTTATTAAACTACTGCTTTTCTTAATCTCAGTGGAGATATTTACTGATAAACAGCTACCTACGCAGCATGTTCATGTCGTTCCTAAATGAGCTTTTATCTCTCTCCCCTCACCACATATCAGATTCTTCTGAGGAGTTCCCAGTACATTACCCTTTCCCCTGTGTAATTACCTTAACAAGCTCCAGCTGATTTATTCTCAGAAGGTTTACTCCCTGATATACAACTGCCTACCCCCTTCGTAAGTGCAGGTCCTAAATTAGCTTTTTTCTCTGTTCCCTCACCGCAATCCAGATTCTTTAGGGGAGTTACCAGTACAGTAACCATACCAGGAAGTACTTAATTTATTAAGCTACTGCTTTTCTTAATCTCAGTGGAGATATTTACTGATAAACAGCTACCTACGCAGCATGTTCATGTCGTTCCTAAATGAGCTTTTATCTCTCTCCCCTCACCACAAATCAGATTCTTCTGAGGAGTTCCCAGTACATTATCCTTTCCCCTGTGTAATTACCTTAACAAGCTCCAGCTGTTTTTATTCTCAGAAGGTTTACTCCCTGATATACAGCTGCCTACCCCCTTTGTAAGTGTAGGTCCTAAATGAGCTTTTTTCTCTGTTCCCGCACCACAATCCAGAATCTTTTGGGGAGTTACCAATACAGTAACCATACCATGAAGTACTTAATTTATTAAGCTACTGCTTTTCTTAATCTCAGTGGAGATATTTACTGATAAACAGCTACCTACGCAGCATGTTCATGTCGTTCCTAAATGAGCTTTTATCTCTCTCCCCTCACAACAAATCAGATTCTTCTGAGGAATTCCCAGTACATTATCCTTTCCCCTGTGTAATTACCTTAACTAGCTCCAGCTGTTTTTATTCTCAGAAGGTTTACTCCCTGATATACAGCTGCCTACCCCCTTCGTAAGTGCAGGTCCTAAATGAGCTTTTTTCTCTGTTCCCTCACCACAATCCAGATTCTTTTGGGGAGTTACCAGTACAGTAACCATACCAGGAAGTACTTAATTTATTAAGCTACTGCTTTTCTTAATCTCAGTGGAGATATTTACTGATAAACAGCTACCTACGCAGCATGTTCATGTCGTTCCTAAATGAGCTTTTATCTCTCTCCCCTCACCACAAATCAGATTCTTCTGAGGAGTTCCCAGTACATTATCCTTTCTCCTGTGTAATTACCTTAACAAGCTGTAGCTGTTTTTATTCTCAGAAGGTTTACTCATTGATATACAGCTGCCTACCCCCTTCGTAAGTGCAGGTCCTAAATGAGCTTTTTCCCTGTTCCCTCACCACAATCCAGATTCTTTTGCGGAGTTACCAGTACAGTAACCATACCAGGAAGTACTTAATTTATTAAGCTACTGCTTTTCTTAATCTCAGTGCCGATATTTACTGATAAACAGCTACCTACGCAGCATGTTCATGTCGTTCTTAAATGAGCTTTTATCTCTCTCCCCTCACCACAAATCAGATTCTTCTGAGGAGGTCCCAGTACATTATCCTTTGCCCTGTGTAATTACCTTAACAAGCTCCAGCTGTTTTTATTCTCAGAAGGTTTACTCCCTGATATACAGCTGCCTACCCCCTACGTAAGTGCAGGTCTTAAATGAGCTTTTTTCTCTGTTCCCGGACCACAATCCAGATTCTTTTGGGGAGTTACCAGTACAGTAACCATACCAGGAAGTACTTAATTTATTAAGGACTGCTTTTCTTAATCTCAGTGGAGATATTTACTGATAAACATCTACCGACGCAGCATGTTCATGTCGTTCCTAAATGAGCTTTTATCTCTCTCCCCTCACCACAAATCAGATTCTTCTGAGGAGTTCCCAGTACATTATCCTTTCCCCTGTGTAATTACCTTAACAAGCTCCAGCTGATTTATTCTCAGAAGGTTTACTCCCTGATATACAGCTGCCTAACCCCTTCGTAAATACAGGTCCTAAATGAGCTTTTTTCTCTGTTCCCTCACCACAATCCAGATTCTTTTGGGGAGTTACCAGTACAGTAACCATACCAGGAAGTAATTAATTAATTAAGCTACTGCTTTTCTTAATCTCAGTGGAGATATTTACTGATAAACAGCTACCTACGCAGCATGTTCATGTCGTTCCTAAATGAGCTTTTATCTCTCTCCCTTCACCACAAATCAGATTCCTCTGAGGAGTTCCCAGTACATTATCCTTTCCCCTGGGTAATTACCTTAACAAGCTCCAGCTGTTTTTATTCTCAGAAGGTTTACTCCCTGATATACAGCTGTCTACCCCCTTCGTAAGTGCAGGACCTAATTGAGCTTTTGTTTCTGTTCCCTAACCACAATCCAGATTCTTTGGGGAGTTACCAGTACAGTAACCATACCAGGAAGTACTTATTTTATTAAGCTACTGCTTTTCTTAATCTCAGTGGAGATATTTACTGATAAACAGCTACCTACGCAGCATGTTCATGTCGTTCCTAAATGAGCTTTTATCTCTCTCCCCTCACCACAAATCAGATTCTTCTCAGGAGTTCCCAGTACATTATCCTTTCCCCTGTGTAATTACCTTAACAAGCTCCAGCTGTTTTTATTCTCAGAAGGTTTACTCCCTGATATACAGCTGCCTACCCCCTTCGTAAGTGTAGGTCCTAAATGAGCTTTTTTCTCTGTTCCCGCACCACAATCCAGAATCTTTTGGGGAGTTACCAATACAGTAACCGTACCAGGAAGTACTTAATTTATTAAGCTACTGCTTTTCTTAATCTCAGTGGAGATATTTACTGATAAACAGCTACCTACGCAGCATATTCATGTCGTTCCTAAATGAGCTTTTATCTCTCTCCCCTCACCACAAATCAGATTTTCTGAGGAGTTCCCAGTACATTATCCTTTCCCCTGTGTAATTACCTTAACAAGCGCCAGCTGTTTTTATTCTCAGAAGGTTTACTCCCTGATATACAGCTGCCTACCCCCTTCGTAAGTGCAGGTCCTAAATGAGCTTTTTCCCTGTTCCCTCACCACAATCCAGATTCTTTTGGGGAGTTACCAGTACAGTAACCATACCAGGAAGTACTTAATTTATTAAGCTACTGCTTTTCTTAATCTCAGTGGAGATATTTACTGATAAACAGCTACCTACGCAGCATGTTCATGTCGTTCCTAAATGAGCTTTTATCTCTCTCCCCTCACCACAAATCAGATTCTTCTGAGGAGTTCCCACTACATTATCCTTTCCCCTGTGTAATTACCTTAACAAGCTCCAGCTGTTTTTATTCTCAGAAGGTTTACTCCCTGATATACAGCTGCCTACCCCTTTCGTAAGTGCAGGTCCTAAATGAGCTTTTTTCTCTGTTCCCTCACCACAATCCAGATTCTTTGGGGGAGTGACCAGTACAGTAACCATTCCAGGAAGTACTTAATTTATTAAGCTACTGCTTTTCTTAATCTCAGTGGAGATATTTACTGATAAATAGCTACCTAGGCAGCATGTTCGTGTCGTTCCTAAATGAGCTTTTATCTCTCTCCCCTCACCACAAATCAGATTCTTCTGAGGAGTTCCTAGTACATTATCCTTTCCCCTGTGTAATTACCTTAACAAGCTCCAGCTGTTTTTATTCTCAGAAGGTTTTCTCCCTGATATACTGCTGCCTACCCCCTTCGTAAGTGCAGGTCCTAAATGAGCTTTTTTCTCTGTTCCCTCACCACAATCCAGATTCTTTTGGGGAGTTACCAGTACAGTAACCATACCAGAAAGTACTTAATTTATTAAGCTACTGCTTTTCTTAATCTCAGTGGAGATATTTACTGATAAACAGCTACGTACGCCGCATGTTCATGTCGTTCCTAAATGAGCTTTTATCTCTCTCCCCTCACCACAAATCAGATTCTTCTGAGGAGTTCCCAGTACATTATCCTTTCCCCTGTGTAATTACCTTAACAAGCTCCAGCTGTTTTTATTCTCAGAAGGTTTACTCCCTGATATACAGCTGCCTACCCCCTTCGTAAGTGCAGGTCCTAAATGAGCTTTTTTCTCTGTTCCCTCATCACAATCCAGATTCTTTTGGGGAGTTACCAGTACAGTAACCATACCAGGAAGTACTTAGATTATTAAGCTACTGCTTTTCTTAATCTCAGTGGAGATATTTACTGATAAACAGCTACTTACGCAGCATGTACATGTCGTTCCTAAATGAGCTTTTATCTCTCTCCCCTCACCACAAATCAGATTCTTCTTAGGAGTTCCCAGTACATTATCCTTTCCCCTGTGTAATTACCTTAACAAGCTCCAGCTGTTTTTATTCTCAGATTGTTTACTCACTGATATACAGCTGCCTACCCCCTTCGTAATTGCAGGTCTTAATGAGCTTTTTTCTCTGTTCCCTCACCACAATCCAGATTCTTTTGGGGAGTTACCAGTACAGTAACCATACCAGGAAGTACTTAATTTATTAAACTACTGCTTTTCTTAATCTCAGTGGAGATATTTACTGATAAACAGCTACGTACGCAGCATGTTCATGTCGTTCCTATATGAGCTTTTATCTCTCTCCCCTCACCACAAATCAGATTCTTCTGAGGAGTTCCCAGTACATTATCCTTTCCCCTGTGTAATTACCTTAACAAGCTCCAGCTGTTTTTATTCTCAGAAGGTTTACTCCCTGATATACAGCTGCCGATTCCCTTCGTAAGTGCAGGTCCTAAATGAGCTTTTTTCTCTGTTCCCTCACCACAATCCAGATTCTTTTGTGGAGTTACCAGTACAGTAACCATACCAGGAAGTACTTAATTTACTAAGCTACTGCTTTTCTTAATCTCAGTGGAGATATTTACTGATAAACAGCTACCTACGCAGCATGTTCATGTCGTTCCTAAATGAGCTTTTATCTCTCTCCCCTCACCACAAATCAGATTCTTCTGAGGAGTTCCCAGTACATTATCCTTTCCCCTGTGTAATTACCTTAACAAGCTCCAGCTGTTTTTATTCTCAGAAGGTTTACTCCCTGATATACAGCTGCCTACCCCCTTCGTAAGTGCAGGTCCTAAATGAGCTTTATTCCCTGTTCCCTCACCACAATCCGGATTCTTTTGGGGAGTTACCAGTACAGTACCCATACCAAGATGTACTTAATTTATTAAGCTACTGCTTTTCTTAATCTCAGTGGAGATATTTACTGATAAACAGCTACCTACGCAGCATGTTCATGTCGTTCCTAAATGAGCTTTTATCTCTCTCCCCTCACCACAAATCAGATTCTTCTGAGGAGTTCCCAGTACATTATCCTTTCCCCTGTGTAATTACCTTAACAAGCTCCAGTTGTTTTTATTCTCAGATGGTTTACTCACTGATATACAGCTGCCTACCCCCTTCGTAATTGCAGGTCTTAATGAGCTTTTTTCTCTGTTCCCTCACCACAATCCAGATTCTTTTGGGGAGTTACCAGTACAGTAACCATACCAGGAAGTACTTAATTTATTAAGCTACTGCTTTTCTTAATCTCAGTGGAGATATTTACTGATAAACAGCTACGTACGCAGCATGTTCATGTCGTTCCTATATGAGCTTTTATCTCTCTCCCCTCACCACAAATCAGATTCTTCTGAGGAGTTCCCAGTACATTATCCTTTCCCCTGTGTAATTACCTTAACAATCTCCAGCTGTTTTTATTCTCAGAAGGTTTACTCCCTGATATACATCTGCCTATTCCCTTCGTAAGTGCAGGTCCTAAATGAGCTTTTTTCTCTGTTCCCGCACCACAATCCAGATTCTTTTGTGGAGTTACCAGTACAGTAACCATACCAGGAAGTACTTAATTTACTAAGCTACTGCTTTTCTTAATCTCAGTGGAGATATTTACTGATAAACAGCTACCTATGCAGCATGTTCATGTCGTTCCTAAATGAGCTTTTATCTCTCTCCCCTCACCACAAATCAGATTCTTCTGAGGAGTTCCCAGTACATTATCCTTTCCCCTGTGTAATTACCTTAACAAGCTCCAGCTGTTTTTATTCTCAGAAGGTTTACTCCCTGATATACAGCTGCCTACCCCCTTCGTAAGTGCAGGTCCTAAATGAGCTTTTTTCTCTGTTCCCTCACCACAATCCAGATTCTTTTGGGGAGTTACCAGTACAGTAAACATACCAGGAAGTACTTAGTTTATTAAGCTACTGCTTTTCTTAATCTCAGTGGGGATATTTACTGATAAACAGCTACTTAAGCAGCATGTACATGTCGTTCCTAAATGAGCTTTTATCTCTCTCCCCTCACCACAAATCAGATTCTTCTGAGGAGTTCCCAGTACATTATCATTTCCCCTGTGTAATTACCTTAACAAGCTCCAGCTGTTTTTATTCTCAGAAGGTTTACTCCCTGATATACAGCTGCCTACCCCCTTCGTAAGTGCAGGTCCTAAATGAGCTTTATTCCCTGTTCTCTCACCACAATCCGGATTCTTTTGGGGAGTTACCAGTACAGTACCCATACCAAGAAGTACTTAATTTACTAAGCTACTGCTTTTCTTAATCTCAGTGGAGATATTTACTGATAAACAGCTACCTACGCAGCATGTTCATGTCGTTCCTAAATGAGCTTTTATCTCTCTCCCCTCACCACAAATCAGATTCTTCTGAGGAGTTCCCAGTACATTATCCTTTCCCCTGTGTAATTACCTTAACAAGCTCCAGCTGTTTTTATTCTCAGAAGGTTTTCTCCCTGATATACTGCTGCCTACCCCCTTCGTAAGTGCAGGTCCTAAATGAGCTTTTTTCTCTGTTCCCTCACCACAATCCAGATTCTTTTGGGGAGTTACAAGTACAGTAACCATACCAGGAAGTATTTAATTTATTAAGCTACTGCTTTTCTTAATCTCAGTGGAGATATTTACTGATAAACAGCTACCTACGCAGCATGTTCATGTCGTTCCTAAATGAGCTTTTATTTCTCTCCCCTCAACACAAATCAGATTCTTCTGAGGAGTTCCCAGTACATTATCCTTTCCCCTGTGTAATTACCTTAAAAAGCTCCAGCTGTTTTTATTCTCAGAAGATTTACTCCCTGATATACAGCTGCCTACCCCCTTCGTAAGTGCAGGTCCTAAATGAGCTTTTTTCTCTGTTCCCTCACCACAATCCAGATTCTTTTGGGGAGATACCAGTACAGTAACCACACCAGGAAGTACTTAATTTATTAAGCTACTGCTTTTCTTAATCTCAGTGGAGATATTTACTGATAAACAGCTATGTACGCAGCATGTTCATGTCGTTCCTAAATGAGCTTTTATCTCTCTCCCCTCACCACAAATCAGATTCTTCTGAGTAGTTCCCAGTACATTATCCTTTCCCCTGTGTAATTACCATAACAAGCTCCGGCTGTTTTTATTCTCAGAAGGTTTACTCCCTGATATACAGCTGCCTACCCCCTTCGTAAGTGCAGGTCCTAAATGAGCTTTATTCCCTGTTCCCTCACCACAATCCAGATACTTTTGGGGAGTTACCAGTACAGTACCCATACCAAGAAGTACTTAATTTATTAAGCTACTGCTTTTCTTAATCTCAGTGGAGATATTTACTGATAAACAGCTACCTACGCAGCATGTTCATGTCGTTCCTAAATGAGCTTTTATCTCTCTCCCCTCACCACAAATCAGATTCTTCTGAGGAGTTCCCAGTACATTATCCTTTCCCCTGTGTAATTACCTTAACAAGCTCCAGCTGTTTTTATTCTCAGAAGGTTTACTCCCTGATATACAGCTGCCTACCCCCTTCGTAAGTGCAGGTCCTAAATGAGCTTTATTCCCTGTTCCCTCACCACAATCCGGATTCTTTTGGGGAGTTACCAGTACAGTACCCATACCAAGATGTACTTAATTTATTAAGCTACTGCTTTTCTTAATCTCAGTGGAGATATTTACTGATAAACAGCTACCTACGCAGCATGTTCATGTCGTTCCTAAATGAGCTTTTATCTCTCTCCCCTCACCACAAATCAGATTCTTCTGAGGAGTTCCCAGTACATTATCCTTTCCCCTGTGTAATTACCTTAACAAGCTCCAGCTGTTTTTATTCTCAGATGGTTTACTCACTGATATACAGCTGCCTACCCCCTTCGTAATTGCAGGTCTTAATGAGCTTTTTTCTCTGTTCCCTCACCACAATCCAGATTCTTTTGGGGAGTTACCAGTACCGTAACCATACCAGGAAGTACTTAATTTATTAAGCTACTGCTTTTCTTAATCTCATTGGAGATATTTACTGATAAACAGCTACGTACGCAGCATGTTCATGTCGTTCCTATATGAGCTTTTATCTCTCTCCCCTCACCACAAATCAGATTCTTCTGAGGAGTTCCCAGTACATTATCCTTTCCCCTGTGTAATTACCTTAACAATCTCCAGCTGTTTTTATTCTCAGAAGGTTTACTCCCTGATATACATCTGCCTATTCCCTTCGTAAGTGCAGGTCCTAAATGAGCTTTTTTCTCTGTTCCCGCACCACAATCCAGATTCTTTTGTGGAGTTACCAGTACAGTAACCATACCAGGAAGTACTTAATTTACTAAGCTACTGCTTTTCTTAATCTCAGTGGAGATATTTACTGATAAACAGCTACCTACGCAGCATGTTCATGTCGTTCCTAAATGAGCTTTTATCTCTCTCCCCTCACCACAAATCAGATTCTTCTGAGGAGTTCCCAGTACATTATCCTTTCCCCTGTGTAATTACCTTAACAAGCTCCAGCTGTTTTTATTCTCAGAAGGTTTACTCCCTGATATACAGCTGCCTACCCCCTTCGTAAGTGCAGGTCCTAAATGAGCTTTTTTCTCTGTTCCCTCACCACAATCCAGATTCTTTTGGGGAGTTACCAGTACAGTAAACATACCAGGAAGTACTTAGTTTATTAAGCTACTGCTTTTCTTAATCTCAGTGGAGATATTTACTGATAAACAGCTACTTACGCAGCATGTACATGTCGTTCCTAAATGAGCTTTTATCTCTCTCCCCTCACCACAAATCAGATTCTTCTGAGGAGTTCCCAGTACATTATCATTTCCCCTGTGTAATTACCTTAACAAGCTCCAGCTGTTTTTATTCTCAGAAGGTTTACTCCCTGATATACAGCTGCCTACCCCCTTCGTAAGTGCAGGTCCTAAATGAGCTTTATTCCCTGTTCTCTCACCACAATCCGGATTCTTTTGGGGAGTTACCAGTACAGTACCCATACCAAGAAGTACTTAATTTATTAAGCTACTGCTTTTCTTAATCTCAGTGGAGATATTTACTGATAAACAGCTACCTACGCAGCATGTTCATGTCGTTCCTAAATGAGCTTTTATCTCTCTCCCCTCACCACAAATCAGATTCTTCTGAGGAGTTCCCAGTACATTATCCTTTCCCCTGTGTAATTACCTTATCAAGCTCCAGCTGTTTTTATTCTCAGATGGTTTACTCACTGATATACAGCTGCCTACCCCCTTCGTAATTGCAGGTCTTAATGAGCTTTTTTATCTGTTCCCTCACCACAATCCAGATTCTTTTGGGGAGTTACCAGTACAGTAACCATACCAGGAAGTACTTAATTTATTAAGCTACTGCTTTTCTTAATCTCAGTGGAGATATTTACTGATAAACAGCTACGTACGCAGCATGTTCATGTCGTTCCTATATGAGCTTTTATCTCTCTCCCCTCACCACAAATCAGATTCTTCTGAGGAGTTCCCAGTACATTATCCTTTCCCCTGTGTAATTACCTTAACAATCTCCAGCTGTTTTTATTCTCAGATGGTTTACTCCCTGATATACAGCTGCCTATTCCCTTCGTAAGTGCAGGTCCTAAATGAGCTTTTTTCTCTGTTCCCGCACCACAATCCAGATTCTTTTGTGGAGTTACCAGTACAGTAACCATACCAGGAAGTACTTAATTTACTAAGCTACTGCTTTTCTTAATCTCAGTGGAGATATTTACTGATAAACAGCTACGTACGCAGCATGTTCATGTCGTTCCTAAATGAGCTTTTATCTCTCTCCCCTCACCACAAATCAGATTCTTCTGAGGAGTTCCCAGTACATTATCCTTTCCCCTGTGTAATTACCTTAACAAGCTCCAGCTGTTTTTATTCTCAGAAGGTTTACTCCCTGATATATAGCTGCATGCCCCCTTCGTAAGTGCAGGTCCTAAATGAGCTTTTTTCTCTGTTCCCTCACCACAATCCAGATTCTTTTGGGGAGTTACCAGTACAGTAACCATACCAGGAAGTACTTAATTTATTAAGCTACTGCTTTTCTTAATCTCAGTGGAGTTATTTACTGATAAACAGCTACCTACGCAGCATGTTCATGTCGTTCCTAAGTGAGCTTGTATCTCTCTCCCCTCACCACAAATCAGATTCTTCTGAGGAGTTCCCAGTACATTATCCTTTCCCCTGTGTAATTACCTTTACAAGCTCCAGCTGTTTTTATTCTCAGAAGGTTTACTCCCTGATATACAGCTGCCTACCCCTTCGTAAGTGCAGGTCCTAAATTAGCTTTTTTCTCTGTTCCCTCACCGCAATCCAGATTCTTTAGGGGAGTTACCAGTACAGTAACCATACCAGGAAGAACTTAATTTATTAAGCTACTGCTTTTCTTAATCTCAGTGGAGATATTTACTGATAAACAGCTACCTACGCAGCATGTTCATGTCGTTCCTAACTGAGCTTTTATCTCTCTCCCCTCACCACAAATCAGATTCTTCTGAGGAGTTCCCAGTACATTATCCTTTCCCCTGTGTAATTACCTTAACAAGCTCCAGCTGTTTTTATTCTCAGAAGGTTTACTCCCTGATATACAGCTGCCTACCCCCTTTGTAAGTGTAGGTCCTAAATGAGCTTTTTTCTCTGTTCCCGCACCACAATCCAGAATCTTTTGGGGAGTTACCAATACAGTAACCATACCAGGAAGTACTTAATTTATTAAGCTACTGCTTTTCTTAATCTCAGTGGAGATATTTTCTGATAAACAGCTACCTACGCAGCATGTTCATGTCGTTCCTAAATGAGCTTTTATCTCTCTCCCCTCACCACAAATCAGATTCTTCTGAGGAGTTCCCAGTACATTATCCTTTCCCCTGTGTAATTACCTTAACAAGCTCCAGCTGTTTTTATTCTCAGAAGGTTTACTCCCTGATATACAGCTGCCTACCCCCTTCGTAAGTGCAGGTCCTAAATTAGCTTTTTTCTCTATTCCCTCACCACAATCCAGATTCTTTTGGGGAGTTACCAGTACAGTAACCATACCAGGAAGTACTTAATTTATTAAGCTACTGCTTTTCTTAATCTCAGTGGAGATATTTACTGATAAACAGCTACCTACGCAGCATGTTCATGTCGTTCCTAAATGAGCTTTTATCTCTCTCCCCTCACCACAAATCAGATTCTTCTGAGGAGTTCCCAGTACATTATCCTTTCCCCTGTGTAATTACCTTAACAAGCTCCAGCTGTTTTTATTCTCAGAAGGTTTACTCCCTGATATACAGCTGCCTACCCCCTTCGTAAGTGCAGGTCCTAAATGAGCTTTTTCCCTGTTCCCTCACCACAATCCAGATACTTTTGCGGAGTTACCAGTACAGTAACCATACCAGGAAGTACTTAATTTATTAAGCTACTGCTTTTCTTAATCTCAGTGGCGATATTTACTGATAAACAGCTACCTACGCAGCATGTTCATGTCGTTCCTAAATGAGCTTTTATCTCTCTCCCCTCACCACAAATCAGATTCTTCTGAGGAGTTCCCAGTACATTATCCTTTCCCCTGTGTAATTACCTTAACAAGCTCCAGCTGTTTTTATTCTCAGAAGGTTTACTCCCTGATATACAGCTGCCTACCCCCTTCGTAAGTGCAGGTCCTAAATGAGCTTTATTCCCTGTTCTCTCACCACAATCCGGATTCTTTTGTGGAGTTACCAGTACAGTACCCATACCAAGAAGTACTTAATTTATTAAGCTACTGCTTTTCTTAATCTCAGTGGAGATATTTACTGATAAACAGATACCTACGCAGCATGTTCATGTCGTTCCTAAATGAGCTTTTATCTCTCTCCCCTCACCACAAATCAGATTCTTCTGAGGAGTTCCCAGTACATTATCCTTTCCCCTGTGTAATTACCTTAACAAGCTCCAGCTGTTTTTATTTTCAGAAGGTTTACTCCCTGATATACAGCTGCCTAAGCCCTTCGTAATTGCAGGTCCTAAATGAGCTTTTTTCTCTGTTCCCTCACCACAATCCAGATTCTTTTGGGGAGTTACCAGTACAGTAACCATACCAGGAAGTACTTAGTTTATTAAGCTACTGCTTTTCTTAATCTCAATGGAGATATTTACTGACAAACTGCTACGTATGCAGCATGTTCATGTCGTTCCTAAATGAGCTTTTATCTCTCTCCCCTCACAACAAATCAGATTCTTCTGAGGAGTTCCCAGTACATTATCCTTTCCCCTGTGTAATTACCTTAACAAGCTCCAGCTGTTTTTATTGTCAGAAGGTTTACTCCCTGATATACAGTTGCCTACCCCTTTCGTAAGTTCCGGTCCTAAATGAGCTATATTCTCTGTTCCCTCACCACAATCCAGATTCTTTTGGGGAGTTACCAGTACAGTAACCATACCAGGAAGTACTTAATTTATTAAGCTACTGCTTTTCTTAATCTCATTGGAGATATTTACTGATAAACAGCTACCTACGCAGCATGTTCATGTCGTTCCTAAATGAGCTTTTATCTCTCTCCCCTCACCACAAATCAGATTCTTCTGAGGAGTTCCCAGTACATTATCCTTTCCCCTGTGTAATTACCTTAACAAGCTCCAGCTGTTTTTATTCTAAGAATGTTTACTCCCTGATATACAGCTGCCTACCCCCTTCGTAAGTGCAGGTCCTACATGAGCTTTTTTCTCTGTTCCCTCACCACAATCCAGTTTCTTTTGGGGAGTTACCAGTACAGTAACCATACCAGGAAGTATTTAACTTATTAAGCTACTGCTTTTCTTAATCTCAGTGGAGATATTTACTGATAAACAGCTACCTACGCAGCATGTTCATGTCGTTCCTAAATGAGATTTTATCTCTCTCCCCGCACCACAAATCAGATTCTTCTGAGGAGTTCCCAGTACATTATCCTTTCCCCTGTGTAATTACCTTAACAAGCTCCAGCTGTTTTTATTCTCAGGTTTACTCCCTGATATACAGCTGCCTACCCCCTTCGTAAGTGCAGGTACTAAATGAGCTTTTTTCTCTGTTCCTTCAACACAATCCAGATTTTTGGGGGAGTTAGCAGTACAGTAACCATACCAGGAAGTACTTAATTTATTAAGCTACTGCTTTTCTTAATCTCAGTGGAGATATTTACTGATAAACAGCTACATAAGCAGCATGTTCGTGTCGTTCTTAAATGAGCTTTTATCTCTCTCCCCTCACCACAAATCAGATACTTCTGAGGAGTTCCCAGTACATTATCCTTTCCCCTGTGTAATTACCTTAACAAGCTCCAGCTGTTTTTATTCTCCGAATGTTTACTCCCTGATATGCAGCTGCCTACACCCTTCGTAAGTGCAGGTCCTAAATGAGCTTTTTTCTCCGTTCCCTCACCACAATCCAGATTCTTTGGGGGAGTTACCAGTACAGTAACCATACCAGGAAGTACTTAATTTATTAAGCTACTGCTTTTCTTAATCTCAGTGGAGATATTTACTGATAAACAGCTACCTACGCAGCACGTTCATGTTGTTCCTAAATGAGCTTTTATCTCTCTCCCCTCACCACAAATCAGATTCTTCTGAGGAGTTCCCAGTACATTATCCTTTCCCCTGTGTAATTACCTTAACAAGCTCTGGCAGTTTCTATTCTCAGAAGGTTTACTCCCTGATTTACAGCTGCCTACCCCCTTCGTAAGTGCACGTCCTAAATGAGCTTTTTTCTCTGTTCCCTCACCACAATCCAGATTCTTTTGTGGAGTTACCAGTACAGTAACCATACCAGGATGTACTTAATTTATTAAGCTACTGCTTTTCTTAATCTCAGTGGAGATATTTACTGATAAACAGCTACCTACGCAGCATGTTCATGTGGTTCCTAAATGAGCTTTTATCTCTCTCTTCACCACAAATCAGATACTTCTGAGGAGTTCCCAGTACATTATCCTTTCCCCTGTGTAATTACCTTAACCAGCTCCAGCTGTTTTTATTCTCAGAAGGTTTACTCCCTGATATACAGCTGCCTAACCCCTTCGTAAGTGCAGGTGCTAAAGGAGCTTTTTTCTCTGTTCCCTCACCACAATGCAGATTCTTTTGGGGAGTTACCAGTACAGTAACCATACCAGGAAGTACTTAATTTATTAAGCTACTGCTTTTCTAAATCTAAGGGGAGATATTTACTGACAAACAGCTACCTACGCAGCATGTTCATGTCGTTCCTAAATGAGCTTTAATCTCTCTCCCCTCACCACAAATCAGATTCTTCGGAGGAGTTCCCAGTACATTATCCTTTCCCCTGTGTAATTACCTTCACAAGCTCCAGCTCTTTTTATTCTCAGAAGGTTTACTCCCTGATATACAGCTAACTACCCACTTCGTAAGTTCAGGTCCTAAATGAGCTTTTTTTCTCTGTTCCCTCACCACAATCCAGATTCTTTTGGGGAGTTACCAGTACAGTTACCATACCAGGAAGTACTTAATTTATTAAGCTACTGCTTTTCTTAATCTCAGTGGAGATATTTACTGATAAACAGCTACCTAGGCAGCATGTTCATGTCGTTCCTAAATGAGCTTTTATCTCTCTCCCTCACCACAAATCAGATTCTTCTGAGGAGTTCCCAGTACATTATCCTTTCCCCTGTGTAATTACCTTAACAAGCTCCAGCTGTTTTTTTTCTCAGAATGTATACTCCCTGATATACAGCTGCCTACCCCTTTCGTAAGTGCAGGTCCTAAATGAGCTTTTTTCTCTGTTCCCTCACCACAATCCAGATTCTTTTGGGGAGTTACCAGTACAGTAACCATACCAGGAAGTACTTAATTTATTAAGCTACTGCTTTTCGTAATCTCAGTGGAGATATTTACTGATACAGAGCTACGTATGAAGCATGTTCATGTCGTTCCTAAATGAGCTTTTATCTCTCTCCCCTCACCACAAATCAGATTCTTCTGAGGAGTTCCCAGTACATTATCCTTTCCCCTGTGTAATTACCTTAACAAGCTCCAGCTGTTTTTATTCTCAGAAGGTTTACTCCCTGATATACAGCTGCCTACCCCCTTCGTAAGTGCAGGTCCTAAATGAGCTTTTTTCTCTGTTCCCTCACCACAATCCAGATTCTTTTGGGGAGTTACCAGTACAGTAACCATACCAGGAAGTACTTAGTTTATTAAGCTACTGCTTTTCTTAATCTCAATGGAGATATTTACTGATAAACAGCTACGTATGCAGCATGTTCATGTCGTTCCTAAATGAGCTTTAATCTCTCTCCCCTCACAACAAATCAGATTCTTCTGAGGAGTTCCCAGTACATTATCCTTTCCCCTGTGTAATTACCTTAACAAGCTCCAGCTGTTTTTATTGTCAGAAGGTTTACTCCCTGATATACAGTTGCCTACCCCCTTCGTAAGTGCAGGTCCTAAATGAGCTATATTTTCTGTTCCCTCACCACAATCCAGATTCTTTTGGGGAGTTACCAGTACAGTAACCATACCAGGAAGTACTTAATTTATTAAGCTACTGCTTTTCTTAATCTCAGTGGAGATATTTACTGATAAACAGCTACCTACGCAGCATGTTCATGTCGTTCCTAAATGAGCTTTTATCTCTCTCCCCTCACCACAAATCAGATTCTTCTGAGGAGTTCCCAGTACATTATCCTTTCCCCTGTGTAATTACCTTAACAAGCTCCAGCTGTTTTTATTCTCAGAATGTTTACTCCCTGATATACAGCTGCCTACCCCCTTCGTAAGTGCAGGTCCTACATGAGCTTTTTTCTCTGTTCCCTCACCACAATCCAGATTCTTTTGGGGAGTTCCCAGTACAGTAACCATACCAGGAAGTATTTAATTTATTAAGCTACTGCTTTTCTTAATCTCAGTGGAGATATTTACTGATAAACAGCTACCTACCCAGCATGTTCATGTCGTTCCTAAATGAGATTTTATCTCTCTCCCCGCACCACTAATCAGATTCTTCTGAGGAGTTCCCAGTACATTATCCTTTCCCCTGTGTAATTACCTTAACAAGCTCCAGCTGTTTTTATTCTCAGAAGGTTTACTCCGTGATATTCAGCTGCCTACCCCCTTCGTAAGTGCAGGTACTAAATGAGCTTTTTTCCATGTTCCTTCAACACAATCCAGATTTTTTGGGGAGTTAGAAGTACAGTAACCATACCAGGAAGTACTTAATTTATTAAGATACTGCTTTTCTTAATCTCAGTGGAGATATTTACTGATAAACAGCTACATAAGCAGCATGTTCTTGTCGTTCTTAAATGAGCTTTTATCTCTCTCCCCTCACCACAAATCAGATACTTCTGAGGAGTTCCCAGTACATTATCCTTTCCCCTGTGTAATTACCTTAACAAGCTCCAGCTGTTTTTATTCTCCGAATGTTTACTCCCTGATATGCAGCTGCCTACACCCTTCGTAAGTGCAGGTCCTAAATGAGCTTTTTTCTCTGTTCCCTCACCACAATCCAGATTCTTTGGGGGAGTTACCAGTACAATAACCATACCAGGAAGTACTTAATTTATTAAGCTACTGCTTTTCTTAATCTCAGTGGAGATATTTACTGATAAACAGCTACCTACGCAGCATGTTCATGTCGTTCCTAAATGAGCTTTTATCTCTCTCCCCTCACCACAAATCAGATTCTTCTGAGGAGTTCCCAGTACATTATCCTTTCCCCTGTGTAATTACCTTAACAAGCTCCAGCTGTTTTTATTCTCAGAATGTTTACTCCCTGATATACAGCTGCCTACCCCCTTCATAAGTGCAGGTCATACATGAGCTTTTTTCTCTGTTCCCTCACCACAATCCAGATTCTTTTGGGGAGTTACCAGTACAGTAACCATACCAGGAAGTATTTAATTTATTAAACTACTGCTTTTCTTAATCTCAGTGGAGATATTTACTGATAAACAGCAACCTACGCAGCATGTTCATGTCGTTCCTAAATGAGATTTTATCTCTCTCCCCGCACCACAAATCAGATTCTTCTGAGGAGTTCCCAGTACATTATCCTTTCCCCTGTGTAATTACCTTAACAAGCTCCAGCTGTTTTTATTCTCAGAAGGTTTACTCCCTGATATTCAGCTGCCTACACGCTTCGTAAGTGCAGGTACTAAATGAGCTTTTTTCTCTGTTCCCTAACCACAATCCAGACTCTTTTGGGGAGTTACCAGTACAGTAACCATACCAGGAAGTACTTAATTTATTAAGCTACTGCTTTTCTTAATCTCAGTGGAGATATTTACTGATAAACAGCTACCTACGCAGCATGTTCATGTCGTTCCTAAATGAGATTTTTATCTCTCTCCCCTCACCACTAATTAGATTCTTCTGAGTAGTTCCCAGTACATTATCCTTTCCCCTGTGCAATTACCTTAACAAGCTCCAGCTGTTTTTATTCTCAGAAGGTTTACTCCCTGATATACAGCTGCCTAACCCCTTCGTAAGTGCAGGTGCTAAAGGAGCTTTTTTCTCTGTTCCCTCACCACAATCCAGATTCTTTTGGGGAGTTACCAGTACAGTTACCATACCAGGAAGTACTTAATTTATTAAGCTATTGCTTTTCTTAATCTCAGTGGAGATATTTACTGATAAACAGCTACCTAGGCGGCATGTTCATGTCGTTCCTAAATGAGCTTTTATCTCTCTCCCCTCACCACAAATCAGATTCTTCTGAGGAGTTCCCAGTACATTATCCTTTCCCCTGTGTAATTACCTTAACAAGCTCCAGCAGTTTTTATTCTCAGAAGGTTTACTCCCTGATATACAGCTGCCTACCCCCTTCGTAAGTGCGGTTCCTAAATGAGCTTTTTTCTCTGTTCCCTCACCACAATCCAGATTCTATTGGGGAGTTACCAGTACAGTAACCATACCAGGAAGTACTTAATTTATTAAGCTACTGCTTTTTTAATCTCAGTGGAGATATTTACTGATAAACAGCTACCTACGCAGCATGTTCATGTCGTTCCTAAGTGAACTTTTATCTCTCTCCCCTCACCACAAATCAGATTCTTCTGTGGAGTTCCCAGTACATTATCCTTTCCGCTGTTTAATTACCTTAACAAGCTCCAGCTGTTTTTATTCTCAGAAGGTTTACTCCCTGATATATAGCTGCCACCCCCTTCGTAAGTACAGGTCCTAAATGAGCTTTATTCTCTGTTCCCTCACCACAATCCAGACTCTTTTGGGGAGTTACCAGTACAGTAACCATACCAGGAAGTACTTAATTTATTACGCTACTGCTTTTCTTAATCTCAGTGGAGATATTTGCTGATAAACAGCTACCTACGCAGCATGTTCATGTCGTTCCTAAATGAGCTTTTATCTCTCTACCCTCACCACCAATCAGATTCTTCTGAGGAGTTCCCAGTACATTATCCTTTCCCCTGTGTAATTACCTTAACAAGCTCCAGCTGTTTTTATTCTCAGAAGGTTTACTCCCTGATATATAGCTGCCTACCCCCTTCGTAAGTGCAGGTCGTAAATGAGCTTTTTTCTCTGTTCCCTCACCAAAATCCAGACTCTTTTGGGGAGTTACCAGTACAGTAACCATACCAGGAAGTACTTAATTTATTAAGCTACTGCTTTTCTTAATCTCAGTGGAGATATTTACTGATAAACAGCTACCTACGCAGCATGTTCATGTCGTTCCTAAATGAGCTTTTATCTCTCTCCCCTCACCACAAATCAGATTCTTCTGAGGAGTTCCCAGAACATTATAATTCCCCTGTGTAATTACCTTAACAAGCTCCAGCTGTTTTTATTCTCAGAAGGTTTACTCCCTGATAAACAGCTGCCTACCCCCTTCGTAAGTGCGGGTTCTAAATGAGCTTTTTTCTCTGTTCCCTCACCACTATCCAGATTCTTTTGGGGAGTTCCCAGTACAGTAACCATACCAGGAAGTACTTAATTTATTAAGCTACTGCTTTTCTTAATCTCAGTGGAGATATTTACTGATAAACAGCTACCTACGCAGCATGTTCATGTCGTTCCTAAATGAGCTTTTATCTCTCTCCCCTCACCACAAATCAGATTCTTCAGAGGAGTTCCCAGTACATTATCCTTTCCCCTGTGTAATTACCTTCACAAGCTCCAGCTGTTTTTATTCTCAGAAGGATTACTCCCTGATATACAGCTACCTACCCACTTCGTAAGTGCAGGTCCTAAATGAGCTTTTTTTCTCTGTTCCCTCACCACAATCCTGATTCTTTTGGGGAGTTACCAGTACAGTAACCATACCAGGAAGTACTTAATTTATTAAGCTACTGCTTTTCTAAATCTAAGGGGACATATTTACTGACAAACAGCTACCTACGCAGCATGTTCATGTCGTTCCTAAATGAGCTTTAATCTCTCTCCCCTCACCACAAATCAGATTCTTCGGAGGAGTTCCCAGTACATTATCCTTTCCCCTGTGTAATTACCTTCACAAGCTCCAGCTGTTTTTATTCTCAGAAGGTTTACTCCCTGATATACAGCTACCTACCCACTTCGTAAGTGCAGGTCCTAAATGAGCTTTTTTTCTCTGTTCCCTCACCACAATCCAGATTCTTTTGGGGAGTTACAAGTACAGTAACCATACCAGGAAGTACTTAATTTATTAAGCTACTGCTTTTCTTAATCTCAGTGGAGATATTTACTGATAAACAGCTACCTAGGCAGCATGTTCATGTCGTTCCTAAATGAGCTTTTATCTCTCTCCCTCACCACAAATCAAATTCTTCTGAGGAGTTCCCAGTACATTATCCTTTCCCCTGTGTAATTACCTTAACAAGCTCCAGCTGTTTTTATTCTCAGAAGGTTTACTCCCTGATATACACATGCCTACCCCCTTCGTAAGTGCAGGTCCTAAATGAGCTTTTTTCTCTGTTCCCTCACCACAATCCAGATTCTTTTGGGGAGTTACCAGTACAGTAACCATACCAGGAAGTACTTAATTTATTAAGCTACTGCTTTTCTTAATCTCAGTGGAGATATTTACTGATAAACGGCTACGTATGCAGCATGTTCATGTCGTTCCTAAATGAGCTTTTATCTCTCTCCCCTCAACACAAATCAGATTCTTCTGAGGAGTTCCCAGTACATTATCCTTTCCCCTGTGTAATTACCTTAACAAGCTCCAGCTGTTTTTATTCTCAGAAGGTTTACTCCCTGATATACAGCTGCCTACCCCCTTCGTAAGTGCAGGTCCTAAATGAGCTTTTTTCTCTGTTCCCTCACCACAATCCAGATTCTTTTGGGGAGTTACCAGTACAGTAACCATACCAGGAAGTACTTAATTTATTCAGCTACTGCTTTTCTTAATCTCAGTGGAGATATGTACTGATAAACAGCTACCTACGCAGCATGTTCATGTCGTTCCTAATTGAGCTTTTATCTCTCTCACCTCACCACAAATCAGATTCTTCTGAGCAGTTCCCAGTACATTGTCCTTTCCCCTGTGTAATTACCTTAACAAGCTCCAGCTGTTTTTATTCTCAGAAGGTTTACACCCTGATATACTGCTGCCTACCCCCTTCGTAAGTGCAGGTCCTAAATGAGCTTTTTTCTCTGTTCCCTCACCACAATCCAGATTCTTTTGGGGAGTTACCAGTACAGTAACCATACCAGGAAGTACTTAATTTATTAAGCTACTGCTTTTCTTAAACTCAGGGGAGATATTTTCTGATAAACAGCTACGTATGCAGCATGTTCATGTCGTTCCTAAATGAGCTTTTATCTCTCTCCCCTCACCACAAATCAGATTCTTCTGAGGAGTTCCCAGTACATTATCCTTTCCGCTGTGTAATTACCTTAACAAGCTCCAGCTGTTTTTATTCTCAGAAGGTTTACTCCCTGATATACAGCTGCCTACCCCCTTCGTAAGTGCAGGTCCTAAATGAGCTTTTTTCTCTGTTCCCTCACCACAATCCAGATTCTTTTGGGGAGTTACCAGTACAGTAACCATACCAGGAAGTACTTAATTTATTCAGCTACTGCTTTTCTTAATCTCAGTGGAGATATGTACTGATAAACAGCTACCTACGCAGCATGTTCATGTCGTTCCTAATTGAGCTTTTATCTCTCTCACCTCACCACAAATCAGATTCTTCTGAGCAGTTCCCAGTACATTGTCCTTTCCCCTGTGTAATTACCTTAACAAGCTCCAGCTGTTTTTATTCTCAGAAGGTTTACACCCTGATATACTGCTGCCTACCCCCTTCGTAAGTGCAGGTCCTAAATGAGCTTTTTTCTCTGTTCCCTCACCACAATCCAGATTCTTTTGGGGAGTTACCAGTACAGTAACCATACCAGGAAGTACTTAATTTATTAAGCTACTGCTTTTCTTAAACTCAGGGGAGATATTTTCTGATAAACAGCTACGTATGCAGCATGTTCATGTCGTTCCTAAATGAGCTTTTATCTCTCTCCCCTCACCACAAATCAGATTCTTCTGAGGAGTTCCCAGTACATTATCCTTTCCGCTGTGTAATTACCTTAACAAGCTCCAGCTGTTTTTATTCTCAGAAGGTTTACTCCCTGATATACAGCTGCCTACCCCCTTCGTAAGTGCAGGTCCTAAATGAGGTTTTGTCTCTGTTCCCTCTCCACAATCCAGATTCTTTTGGGGAGTTACCAGTACAGTAACCATACGAGGAAGTACTTAATTTATAACGGTACTGTTTTTCTAAATCTCAGTGGAGATATTTACTGATAAACAGCTACCTACGCAGCATGTTCATTTCGTTCCTAAATGAGCTTTTATCTCTCTCCCCTCACCACAAATCAGATTCTTCTCAGTTGTTCCCAGTACATTATCCTTTCCCCTATGTAATTACCTTAACAAGCTCCAGCTGTTTTTATTCTCAGAAGGTTTACTCCGTGATATACAGCTGCCTACCCTCTTCGTAAGTGCAGCTCCTAAATGAGAATTTTCTCTGTTCCCTCACCACAACCCAGATTCTTTTGGGGAGTTACCAGTACATTAACGATACCAGGAAGTATTTAATTTATTAAGCTACTGCTTTTCTTAATCTCATTGGAGATATTTACTGATAAACAGCTACCTACGCAGCATGTCCATGTCGTTCCTAAATGAGCTTTTATCTCTCTCCCCTCACCAAAAATCAGAATCTTCTGAGGAGTTTCCAGTACATTATCCTTTCCCCTGTGTAATTACCTTAACAAGCTCCAGCTGTTTTTATTCTCAGAAGGTTTACTCCCTCATATACAGCTGCCTACCCCCTTCGTAAGTGCAGGTCCTAAATGAGCTTTTTTCTCTGTTCCCTCACCACAATCCAGATTCTTTTGGGGAGTTACCAGTAAAGAAACCATATCAGGAAGTACTTAATTCATTAATCTACTGCTTTTCTTAATCTCAGTGGAGATATTTACTGATAAACAGCTACCTACGCACCATGTTCATGTCGTCCCTAAATGAGGTTTTATCTCTCTCCCCTCACCACAAATCAGATTCTTCTGACGAGTTCCCAGTACATTATCCTTTCCCCTGTGTAATTACCTTAACAAGCCCCAGCTGTTTTTATTCTCAGAAGGTTTACTCTCTGATATACCCCTGCCTACCCACTTCGCAAGTGCAGTTCCTAAAGGAGCTTTTTTCTCTGTTCCCTCACCACAATCCAGATTCTTTTGGGGAGTTACCAGTACAGTAACCATACCAGGAAGTACTTAATTTATTAAGCTACTGCTTTTCTTAATCTCATTGGAGATATTTACTGATATACAGCTACGTACACAGCATGTTCATGTCGTTCCTAAATGAGCTTTTATCTCTCTCCCCTCACCACAAATCAGATTCTTCTGAGGAGTTCCCAGTACATTATCCTTTCCCCTGTGTAATTACCTTAACAAGCTCCAGCTGTTTTTATTCTCAGAAGGTTTACTCCCTGATATACAGCTGCCTACCCCCTTCGTAAGTGCAGGTCCTCAATGAGCTTTTTTCTCTGTTCCCTCACCACAATCCAGATTCTTTTGGGGAGTTACCAGTACAGTAACCATACCAGGAAGTACTTAATTTATTAAGCTACTGCTTTTCTTAATCTCAGTGGAGATATTTACTGATAAACAGCTACCTACGCAGCATGTTCATGTCGTTCTTAAATGAGCTTTTATCTCTCACCCCTCACCACAAATCAGATTCTTCTGAGGAGTTCCCAGTACATTATCCTTTCCCCTGTGTAATTACTGTAACAAGCTCCAGCTGTTTTTATTCTCAGAAGGTTTACTCCCTAATATACAGCTGCCTACCCCCTTCGTAAGTGCAGGTCGTAATGAGCTTTTTTCTCAGTTCCCAAACCACAATCCAGATTCTTTTGGGGAGTTACCAGTACAGTAACCATACCAGGAAGTACTTAATTTATTAAGCTACTGCTTTTCTTAATCTCAGTGGAGATATTTACTGATAAACAGCTACCTAGGCAGCATGTTCATGTCGTTCCTAAATGAGCTTTCATCTCTCTCCCTCACCACAAATCAAATTCTTCTGAGGAGTTCCCAGTACATTATCCTTTCCCCTGTGTAATTACCTTAACAAGCTCCAGCTGTTTTTATTCTCAGAAGGTTTACTCCCTGATATACACCTGCCTACCCCCTTCGTAAGTGCAGGTCCTAAATGAGCTTTTTTCTCTGTTCCCTCACCACAATCCAGATTCTTTTGGGGAGTTACCAGTACAGTAACCATACCAGGAAGTACTTAATTTATTAAGCTACTGCTTTTCTTAATCTCAGTGGAGATATGTACTGATAAACAGCTACCTACGCAGCATGTTCATGTCGTTCCTAAATGAGCATTTATCTCTCTCCCCTCACCACAAATCAGATTCTTCTGAGCAGTTCTCAGTACATTGTCCTTTCCCCTGTGTAATTACCTTAACAGCTCCAGCTGTTTTTATTCTCAGAAGGTTTACTCCCTGATATACTGCTGCCTACCCCCTTCGTAAGTGCAGGTCCTAAATGAGCTTTTTCTCTGTTCCCTCACCACAATCCAGATTCTTTTGGGGAGTTACCAGTACAGTAACCATACCAGGAAGTACTTAATTTATTAAGCTACTGCTTTTCTTAAACTCAGTGGAGATATTTGCTGATAAACAGCTACGTATGCAGCATGTTCATGTCGTTCCTAAATGAGCTTTTATCTCTCTCCCCTCACCACAAATCAGATTCTTCTGAGGAGTTCCCAGTACATTATCCTTTCCGCTGTGTAATTACCTTAACAAGCTCCAGCTGTTTTTATTCTCAGAATGTTTACTCCCTGATATACAGCTGCCTACCCCCTTCGTAAGTGCAGGTCCTAAATGAGGTTTTGTCTCTGTTCCCTCACCACAATCCAGATTCTTTTGGGGAGTTACCAGTACAGTAACCATACGAGGAAGTACTTAATTTATAACGGTACTGTTTTTCTAAATCTCAGTGGAGATATTTACTGATAAACAGCTACCTACGCAGCATGTTCATTTCGTTCCTAAATGAGCTTTTATCTCTCTCCCCTCACCACAAATCAGATTCTTCTCAGTTGTTCCCAGTACATTATCCTTTCCCCTATGTAATTACCTTAACAAGCTCCAGCTGTTTTTATTCTCAGAAGGTTTACTCCGTGATATACAGCTGCCTACCCTCTTCGTAAGTGCAGCTCCTAAATGAGAATTTTCTCTGTTCCCTCACCACAATCCAGATTCTTTTGGGGAGTTACCAGTACATTAACGATACCAGGAAGTACTTAATTTATTAAGCTACTGCTTTTCTTAATCTCATTGGAGATATTTACTGATAAACAGCTACCTACGCAGCATGTCCATGTCGTTCCTAAATGAGCTTTTATCTCTCTCCCCTCACCAAAATTCAGAATCTTCTGAGGAGTTTCCAGTACATTATCCTTTCCCCTGTGTAATTACCTTAACAAGCTCCAGCTGTTTTTATTCTCAGAAGGTTTACTCCCTCATATACAGCTGCCTACCCCCTTCGTAAGTGCAGGTCCTAAATGAGCTTTTTTCTCTGTTCCCTCACCACAATCCAGATTCTTTTGGGGAGTTACCAGTAAAGAAACCATATCAGGAAGTACTTAATTCATTAATCTACTGCTTTTCTTAATCTCAGTGGAGATATTTACTGATAAATAGCTACCTACGCAGCATGTTCATGCCGTCCCTAAATGAGGTTTTATCTCTCTCCCCTCACCACAAATCAGATTCTTCTGAGGAGTTCCCAGTACATTATCCTTTCCCCTGTGTAATTACCTTAACAAGCCCCAGCTGTTTTTATTCTCAGAAGGTTTACTCTCTGATATACCCCTGCCTACCCACTTCGCAAGTGCAGGTCCTAAATGAGCTTTTTTCTCTGTTCCCTCACCACAATCCAGATTCTTTTGGGGAGTTACCAGTACAGTAACCATACCAGGAAGTACTTAATTTATTAAGCTACTGCTTTTCTTAATCTCATTGGAGATATTTACTGATAAACAGCTACGTACACAGCATGTTCATGTCGTTCCTAAATGAGCTTTTATCTCTCTCCCCTCACCACAAATCAGATTCTTCTGAGGAGTTCCCAGTACATTATCCTTTCCCCTGTGTAATTACCTTAACAAGCTCCAGCTGTTTTTATTCTCAGAAGGTTTACTCCCTGATATACAGCTGCCTACCCCCTTCGTAAGTGCAGGTCCTCAATGAGCTTTTTTCTCTGTTCCCTCACCACAATCCAGATTCTTTTGGGGAGTTACCAGTACAGTAACCATACCAGGAAGTACTTAATTTATTAAGCTACTGCTTTTCTTAATCTCAGTGGAGATATTTACTGATAAACAGCTACCTAGGCAGCATGTTCATGTCGTTCCTAAATGAGCTTTTATCTCTCTCCCTCACCACAAATCAAATTCTTCTTAGGAGTTCCCAGTACATTATCCTTTCCCCTGTGTAATTACCTTAACAAGCTCCAGCTGTTTTTATTCTCAGAAGGTTTACTCCCTGATATACACCTGCCTACCCCCTTCGTAAGTGCAGGTCCTAAATGAGCTTTTTTCTCTGTTCCCTCACCACAATCCAGATTCTTTTGGGGAGTTACCAGTACAGTAACCATACCAGGAAGTACTTAATTTATTAAGCTACTGCTTTTCTTAATCTCAGTGGAGATATGTACTGATAAACAGCTACCTACGCAGCATGTTCATGTCGTTCCTAAATGAGCATTTATCTCTCTCCCCTCACCACAAATCAGATTCTTCTGAGCAGTTCTCAGTACATTGTCCTTTCCCCTGTGTAATTACCTTAACAGCTCCAGCTGTTTTTATTCTCAGAAGGTTTACTCCCTGATATACTGCTGCCTACCCCCTTCGTAAGTGCAGGTCCTAAATGAGCTTTTTCTCTGTTCCCTCACCACAATCCAGATTCTTTTGGGGAGTTACCAGTACAGTAACCATACCAGGAAGTACTTAATTTATTAAGCTACTGCTTTTCTTAAACTCAGTGGAGATATTTGCTGATAAACAGCTACGTATGCAGCATGTTCATGTCGTTCCTAAATGAGCATTTATCTCTCTCCCCTCACCACAAATCAGATTCTTCTGAGCAGTTCTCAGTACATTGTCCTTTCCCCTGTGTAATTACCTTAACAGCTCCAGCTGTTTTTATTCTCAGAAGGTTTACTCCCTGATATACAGCTGCCTACCCCCTTCGTAAGTGCAGGTCTTAATGAGGTTTTGTCTCTGTTCCCTCACCACAATCCAGATTCTTTTGGGGAGTTACCAGTACAGTAACCATACGAGGAAGTACTTAATTTATAACGGTACTGTTTTTCTAAATCTCAGTGGAGATATTTACTGATAAACAGCTACCTACGCAGCATGTTCATTTCGTTCCTAAATGAGCTTTTATCTCTCTCCCCTCACCACAAATCAGATTCTTCTCAGTTGTTCCCAGTACATTATCCTTTCCCCTATGTAATTACCTTAACAAGCTCCAGCTGTTTTTATTCTCAGAAGGTTTACTCCGTGATATACAGCTGCCTACCCTCTTCGTAAGTGCAGGTCCTAAATGAGCTTTTTTCTCTGTTCCCTCACCACAATCCAGATTCTTTTGGGGAGTTACCAGTAAAGAAACCATATCAGGAAGTACTTAATTCATTAATCTACTGCTTTTCTTAATCTCAGTGGAGATATTTACTGATAAATAGCTACCTACGCAGCATGTTCATGCCGTCCCTAAATGAGGTTTTATCTCTCTCCCCTCACCACAAATCAGATTCTTCTGAGGAGTTCCCAGTACATTATCCTTTCCCCTGTGTAATTACCTTAACAAGCCCCAGCTGTTTTTATTCTCAGAAGGTTTACTCTCTGATATACCCCTGCCTACCCACTTCGCAAGTGCAGGTCCTAAATGAGCTTTTTCTCTGTTCCCTCACCACAATCCAGATTCTTTTGGGAGTTACCAGTACAGTAACCATACCAGGAAGTACTTAATTTATTAAGCTACTGCTTTTCTTAATCTCATTGGAGATATTTACTGATAAACAGCTACGTACACAGCATGTTCATGTCGTTCCTAAATGAGCTTTTATCTCTCTCCCCTCATCACAAATCAGATTCTTCTGAGGAGTTCCAGTACATTATCCTTTCCCCTGTGTAATTACCTTAACAAGCTCAGCTGTTTTTATTCTCAGAAGGTTTACTCCCTGATATACAGCTGCCTAACCCCCTTCGTAAGTGCAGGTCCTCAATGAGCTTTTTTCTCTGTTCCCTCACCACAATCCAGATTCTTTTGGGGAGTTACCAGTACAGTAACCATACCAGGAAGTACTTAATTTATTAAGCTACTGCTTTTCTTAATCTCAGTGGAGATATTTACTGATAAACAGCTACCTAGGCAGCATGTTCATGTCGTTCCTAAATGAGCTTTTATCTCTCTCCCTCACCACAAATCAAATTCTTCTTAGGAGTTCCCAGTACATTATCCTTTCCCCTGTGTAATTACCTTAACAAGCTCCAGCTGTTTTTATTCTCAGAAGGTTTACTCCCTGATATACACCTGCCTACCCCCTTCGTAAGTGCAGGTCCTAAATGAGCTTTTTTCTCTGTTCCCTCACCACAATCCAGATTCTTTTGGGGAGTTACCAGTACAGTAACCATACCAGGAAGTACTTAATTTATTAAGCTACTGCTTTTCTTAATCTCAGTGGAGATATGTACTGATAAACAGCTACCTACGCAGCATGTTCATGTCGTTCCTAAATGAGCATTTATCTCTCTCCCCTCACCACAAATCAGATTCTTCTGAGCAGTTCTCAGTACATTGTCCTTTCCCCTGTGTAATTACCTTAACAGCTCCAGCTGTTTTTATTCTCAGAAGGTTTACTCCCTGATATACTGCTGCCTACCCCCTTCGTAAGTGCAGGTCCTAAATGAGCTTTTTCTCTGTTCCCTCACCACAATCCAGATTCTTTTGGGGAGTTACCAGTACAGTAACCATACCAGGAAGTACTTAATTTATTAAGCTACTGCTTTTCTTAAACTCAGTGGAGATATTTGCTGATAAACACCTACGTATGCAGCATGTTCATGTCGTTCCTAAATGAGCTTTTATCTCTCTCCCCTCACCACAAATCAGATTCTTCTGAGGAGTTCCCAGTACATTATCCTTTCCGCTGTGTAATTACCTTAACAAGCTCCAGCTGTTTTTATTCTCAGAATGTTTACTCCCTGATATACAGCTGCCTACCCCCTTCGTAAGTGCAGGTCCTAAATG
The DNA here is from genome assembly GCF_023159225.1 of Perognathus longimembris pacificus. Taxonomy (NCBI): domain Eukaryota; kingdom Metazoa; phylum Chordata; class Mammalia; order Rodentia; family Heteromyidae; genus Perognathus; species Perognathus longimembris. The sequence continues at coordinate 803 of NW_025955962.1, read as the reverse complement.
AGGTTTTGTCTCTGTTCCCTCACCACAATCCAGATTCTTTTGGGGAGTTACCAGTACAGTAACCATACGAGGAAGTACTTAATTTATAACGGTACTGTTTTCTAAATCTCAGTGGAGATATTTACTGATAAACAGCTACCTACGCAGCATGTTCATTTCGTTCCTAAATGAGCTTTTATCTCTCTCCCCTCACCACAAATCAGATTCTTCTCAGTTGTTCCCAGTACATTATCCTTTCCCCTATGTAATTACCTTAACTAGCTCCAGCTGTTTTTATTCTCAGAAGGTTTACTCCGTGATATACAACTGCCTACCCTCTTCGTAAGTGCAGCTCCTAAATGAGAATTTTCTCTGTTCCCTCACCACAATCCAGATTCTTTTGGGGAGTTACCAGTACATTAACGATACCAGGAAGTACTTAATTTATTAAGCTACTGCTTTTCTTAATCTCAGTGGAGATATTTACTGATAAACAGCTACCTACGCAGCATGTCCATGTCGTTCCTAAATGAGCTTTTATCTCTCTCCCTCACCAAAAATCAGAATCTTCTGAGGAGTTTCCAGTACATTATCCTTTCCCCTGTGTAATTACCTTAACAAGCTCCAGCTGTTTTTATTCTCAGAAGGTTTACTCCCTCATATACAGCTGCCTACCCCCTTCGTAAGTGCAGGTCCTAAATGAGCTTTTTTCTCTGTTCCCTCACCACAATCCAGATTCTTTTGGGGAGTTACCAGTAAAGAAACCATATCAGGAAGTACTTAATTCATTAATCTACTGCTTTTCTTAATCTCAGTGGAGATAT